>NC_057811.1:222142212-222221805 GCF_018294505.1 Triticum aestivum | reverse complement strand
GCCGTGCGCCGCCAGCGCGCCGCCGCCCCCTCTGCCGCTGCCGGTCGCCGGCCTCCTCCTCCGGCCGCAGCCCGGGGCTCCGCGCCCTCCTCCACTCCGGCAAGGCTCCGGCCGCCCCGACCTCCACGACCTCCGGCCAGATCTGGATCGCCGTGCCCGTAGGTTGACTTTTCCCCCGAGCCCTCTTTTTCTTCCAAGTCATGAAATTTCATCAGCATCTTGCTCTGTTCCCGATGCGATAACTTCTTGCATGTAGCTCCTATTCGCGCGTGTAATATGTCAAATTGTTCGTCTCGTGATGCTCTTCATTTTGTTCAATTGCACCTTGTTCATTAGAGGTCATCTTGATGCCCAAATCTCTGTTGGAAGAGGGCTAGTTGCTGTTATTCTCTGGTTCTTAGCAGAACTTGGAGATTTGTCATTTTTGTATCATTTAATCTGTGCATCTTTTGAGCATGAGCTCTACATGTGTTTTGAAGTATGCCATGCTATCTTTCCAGTGGTATAGTCCATGTAGTTTTGTGATCTCTGTGGTGACTAGCACAAGCATGCAAAGTAGGCCCCGTAATATTTCTGATTTCAGGGACAGTGATTTCTCCAAGTCCTAGTCTGCTGTAATTTTGTTGCCATGTAAACTTGATGCTACAGATAGATGCATGCATATTTTGGAGATGTTCAGTAAGGATGTTTTGTAGATATAGTTGTAATTGATCCATTCCTGCGATTGTTTGCAATTTTGGAGTGCCATAGTATGACTCAATCTTGCTCTACGTTTGCTATAAAATATTTCTGGCAGATTCTTAACATGACATGCTTTCTTGCCAAGCTTATTGTAGTTGATCCAAACATGCTATGCAATTGTTCTTGCCATGGTTAGCTTCATAAACATTCCATATTGCTGTAGGTATGCTTGGTTTGTCATGCATTGCTCTGTAGTGAGTGCATCAAGCTCACAAAGAGGCCTACATATTAATATTTCTGCCATGCTCTGTTTTCTGTCCGAAACCTGATAACGAAACTTGCTATGTTTACATGCTTGCCATCATATCTTCTGATCCTTTTTGGCTTATGGTCAGTAAGGGACTTTTGTCATGTGCATTTAGTAGAACACTACCATGCCTTGTTTTTCTATGTTAAGTTCCTGTAGCATGTTAATTTCGTGCTCTGAACATTGCTACCTGATGCTGATTTCTGCCATGTCCAGTTCTTCACCAAGTCCGTGAACCTGTAATCTTTTGCACTTTTGCCATGCTTGTTTGAGCTTGATATGTTGAGAACTAGCAGTAGCTCAGTGTTCCTCTTTTGTCAAGAATCTCCTGTAGATTACTGTCATGTGCTTTGTTGCTATGTTAGGGTGCTGTAGTATTGTTGTTTGTTGCATTTTAAGTGCTATCTTGCTGTTAATCGCAGATTCGTGTCATTCTTGTTTTGCTTGCCATTTGCAAACCGTGCATCCGATTCCGGTGATCTTTATATCGATTTCGACCGAAATCATCTCATATTTCCAGTGGCATGCTTGGTTTGCCAAGTTACTGCCATGTTCATCTTTTTCCTTCCGAAGCACGCATATCATATCTTGCATATCATACATGTTTTGCATCATGTTGCTTGCGCATTTCTCGTTGTTGATTGTGGTTCCGTTTGTTTGTGTTCTTGTCTTGGGTAGAGCCGGGAGACGAGTTCGTGAATGAGGAACCTGTCGAGTACGCTTACGAGGATCAAGCTTTCGACAACTCTGAGAATCTTGCAGGCAAGATGACCACCCCTCGAAATCACTTCTATCTTTGCTATGCTAGTTGTTCGCTCTATTGCCATGCTCCGCTACCTATCACTTGCTATATCATGTCTCCCATTTTAGCCATGTCAGCCCTAACCATCCTTTCCTAGCAAACCGTTGTTTGGCTATGTTACCGCTTTTGCTCAGCCCCTCTTATAGCGTTGCTAGTTGCAGGTGAAGTTGAAGTTGTTCCAAGTCGGAACATGGATATGTTGGGATATCACAATATCTCTTATTTAATTAATGCATCTATATATATTTGGTAAAGGGTGGAAGGCTCGGCCTTATGCCTGGTGTTTTGTTCCACTCTTGCCACCCTAGTTACTGTTATACCGGGATTATGTTCCTTGAGTTTGCATTCCTTACACGGTCGGGTGATTTATGGGACCCCCTTGACAGTTCGCCTTGAATAAAACTCCTCCAGCAAGGCCCAACTTTGGTTTTACCATTTGCCACCTAAGCCTTTTCCCCCGGGTTTTCGCGAGCCCGAGGGTCATCTTATTTTAAACCCCCCGGGCCAGTGCTCCTTCGAGTGTTGGTCCGAACTGAGCAGACTGCGGGGCCCCCTCCTGGAAACTCGAGGTCTGGTTTTACTCGTAGGATGTCTCATCCAGTGTGCCCTGAGAACGAGATATGTGCAGCTCCTATCGGGATTTGTCGGCACATCCGGGTGGCTTTGCTGGTCTTGTTTTACCATTGTCGAGATGTCTTGTAAACCGGGATTCCGAGACTGATCGGGTTTTTCCGGGAGAAGGTTTATCCTTCGTTGACCGTGAGAGCTTATGATGGGCTAAGTTGGGACACCCCTGCAGGGTATTATCTTTCGAAAGCCGTGCCCGCGGTTATGAGGCAGATGGGAATTTGTTAATGTCCGGTTGTAGATAACTTGTCACTTGACCCAATTAAAATAGACCAAGCGCGTGTGTAACCGTGATGGTCTCTTCTCGGCGGAGTCCGGGAAGTGAACACGGTCTGAGTTATGTATGACGTAAGTAGGTGTTCAGGACCACTTCTTGGTCATTGCTAGATGACGTCCGTTCCGTTGCTTCTCTTCTCGCTCTCATTTGCGCAAGTTAGTCACCATATATGCTTTTGCCGCTGCAGCTCCACCTCTTTGCACCATTCCCCCCTTTAAGCTTAAATAGTCTTGATCTCGCGGGTGTGAGATTGCTGAGTCCCCGTGACTCACAGATTCTACCAAAACAGTTGCAGGTGCCGACGATGCCAGTGCAGATGATGGCGTTGATCTCAAGTGGGAGTTTGACGAGGAACGTGGTCGTTACTATGTGTCTTTTCCTGATGATCAGTAGTGGTGCCCAGTTGGGACGATCGGGGATCTAGCATTTGGGGTTGTCTTATTTTCATCTGAATTTTGACCGTAGTCGGTCTATATGATTGTATTTTGGATGATGTATGATGATATTTATGTATTGTGTGAAGTGGCGATTGTAAGCCAACTCTTTATCCCATTCTTGTTCATTACATGGGATTGTGTGAAGATGACCCTTCTTGCGACAAAACCACTATGCGGTTATGCCTCTAAGTCGTGCCTCGACACGTGGGAGATATAGCCGCATCGTGGGCGTTACATAATAGATCATAGATATTTAGAGAGCAATTTTTATTGCATGCACCAATGACAACTTACTTGAAGGATCTTACTCGATCCATAGGTAGGTATGGTGGACTCTCATGGCAAAACTAGTTTAAGGGATGCTTGGACGCACAAGTAGTATCTCTACTTGGTGCAAAGAATTTGGCTAGCATGAGAGGGAAAGGCAAGCTCAACATGTTGGATGATCCAAGATAATATAACGTTTCGGATATAGGAAAACATAACCCATTAAGTTGTCTTCCTTGTCCAACATCAACCTTTTAGCATGTCATATTTTAATGAGTGCTCACAATTACAAAAGATGTCCATGATAGTATATTTATATGTGAAATCTCTCTTCCTTCAATATTCTTTCATGAATTGTTCAAGTGACCAATTCTGCGTTTGCTAACTTTCAATAAGTTTACTACCTATACTTATTATGTGTGAAGTCATTACTCCCCATGGTATAATCATATGAAACATAAATTCAGATTTATGATATTCAATTCATTCAACCATTCACTCATAGAATATATGTGAAGCACGTGAGTAGATGACAAACTACGCCAAAAGATATAAGTGAAAGACACTGAGTAGTCAAATAATTAACTAGCCATGGGAGGATTCTTTTTCATTCAATATTTCAGATGCAATGATTTTATTCAAAAAGCAAGTAAAATTGAAAATATGCTCCAAGCAAAACACATATCATGTGACGAATAAAAATATAGCTCCGAGTAAGGTATACCGATAGTTTTGAAGACGAAAGTGGGGATGCCTTCCGGGGCATCCCCAATCTTAGGCACTTGAGTCTTACTTGAATATTAACTTGGGGTTCCTTGGGCATCCCCAAGCTTAGGGTCTTTCCACTCCTTATTCTCCTCATATCGATATCTCACCCAAAGCTTGAAAACTTCAATCACACGAAACTTAACGGAACTTCGTGAGATAGGTTAGTATGATAAAGAGCAAACCATTCACTTTGGTAATGTTAAATACAAGGTTCATAATTGTTCTCACACAATGTCTACTGTACCATATAATTTCTACAATTTATATTGAGAAATATAAGCCATAGAAACTAGAAAACAAGCAAACTATGCAATGAAAACAGAATCTGTCAGAAACAGAACAGTCTGTGATGATCTGAACAGAAACCATACTTCTTCTAGTCCAAAAATTATGATATAAATTGGTGGACGTGAGGAATTTGTCTATTAATCTTCTGCAAAAATAATCAACTCAAAAGCACTCTTCTGTAAAAAATGGCAGCTAATACCGTGAGCGCAAAGTTTCTGTTTTTTACAGCAAGATCACATTAATTTTCACCCAAGTCTTCCCAAAGGTCTTACTTGGCACTTTATTGAGACAAAAGCTATAAAACATGATTACTACAGTAGCTTAATCATGTAAACACACAAAAACAATAAGGGTAAATATTGGGTTGTCTCCCAACAAGCGCTTTTCTTTAATGCCTTTTAGCTAGGCATGATGATTCCAATGATGCTCACATAAAAGAAAAGAATTGAAACATAGAGAGAGCATCATGAAGAATATGACTAGCACATTTAAATCTAACCCACTTCCTATGCCTTGGGATTTTGTGAGCACATAATTTATAGGAACAAGAATCAACTAGCATAGGAAGGCAAAACAAGTATAACTTCAAAACTTTAAGCACATAGAGAGGAAACTTGATATTATTGAAACTCCTACAAGCATATATTCCTCCCTCATAATAATTTTCAGTAGCATCATGAATGAATTCAACAATATAACCATCACATAAAGCATTCTTTTCATGATCTACAAGCACATAAATTTTTCTACTCTCCACATAAGCAAAATTCTTCTCATTCGGAATAGTGGGATCACTAATTCGTAAAGTTGACACTCTTCCAAACCCGCTTTAGATGATAGTATTATTCATACTCCAAAAGATATAAGTGAAGTTCATGGAGAATTCTACAATTAATATAGACTAACCAATATCCAAGCTCAAAATATATAAGTGAAGCACACGAAGCATTCTATAAAACCATACTCAAATGATTTAAGTGAAGCACAAAGAGCAATTCTATAAGATCATACTTAAAAGATATAAGTGAAGCACATGAAGTATTCTATAAATCAATTAAGGGCTATCTCATACTAGCATGGTTCTTGAAGGAAAAACAAAAACCGAGGTATACCGATAATTGTTGAAGAAGAAAGATGGGATGCCAACCGGGGCATCCCCAAGCTTAGATGCTTGAGTATTCTTGGAATATTTACTTGGGGTGCCTTGGGAATCCCCAAGCTTGAACTCTTGCCTCTCTTTATTCTTCTCACATCGGTAACTCCTCGTTCTTCGAACACTTCATCCACAAAAACTTAACAAAAACTTTGTGAGATCCGTTAGTATACTCAAGCAAATAACAACCTTTAGGTACTGTTGCAAACTCATTCCAATCCCATATTAGCACTTTATCTACTGTATTCCAACTTCACCATGGTTCATACCCCCCGATACTACCCATAGATTCATCAAAATAATCGATCAACACATAGAAAACAGAATCTGTTGAAAACAGGACAGTCTGTAGTAATCTGAAAGTTTAGTAAACTTCTGTAACTCAAAAAAATTCTAAACAAATATGAAAATTTAAACAATTTGTACAGAAGTAATGTGCAAAAAGTTTCAGACCCATTTCACTTTCCAGTAAAAAAAATTAAATTCACGCACTACAGCCAAAGTTTCTGTTTTTGTAATGCACATAGTAAACAAGCAATCTAATCATCCTAAAACCAAAGCTTGGCACATTATTTTTATAATACAATGAATATATACAAGGGGATAATTATTTACAGAGAAACTTCCATGAAAAATTCTGCATTTTTTCCATGAGCATGAACACAAGTGCTCAAGGTCGACCCTCACTTCTTCAATGCATAACTTTCCAATCACTTCCCTTTTGAAAAACTTTTTAGGCATGAGAGGCAAGTAATTTTTTTTGTATTTTCATTCTTTTAATTTTTTTGTATGTTTCACCCACAACTAAACAGAAACAAAAAGGAAAAAACAAATCTACTTAGTGAAGAAAGCAAACAAGTACACACGAGAATATCAACCCCACGCTATTGCTCCCCGGCAACGGCGCCAGAAAAGAGCTTGATAATCCCCAAGTGCAGGGAATCATCGTAGCAATTCCCAATGGTGGAAGTGATAAGTAAGGAGTGTCGAACCCACAAGGAGCTAAAGGTAAGATCAATATTCTCTCAAGTCCTATCTGCCACTGATACGACTCTACGTACACCGAGCGTTTGCTTCCAACTAGAAACGAGAAATAAAACTACGTTGTGGGTATCAAGAGGATAACTTTGCATGATATCCGAGAGCTAAAAATATAAAAGTAGGTGCTGTTATCACAAAGTCAGAATATATTACTAAATATTATAAATAGCGAGTGTGGAATAATGATGGGTCGGTGTGCGGAATTGTCCTAGTCAATTGTTAACAAGATCGGTAATCACTATTGCAATTTCATATGAGGGAGAGGCATAAGCTAACATACTTTCTCGTCTTGGATCATATGAACTTATGATTGGAACTCTAGCAAGCATCCGCAACTACTAAAGATCATTAAGGTAAAACCCAACCATAGCATTAAAGCATCAAGTCCCCTTTATCCCATACGCCGTGACCCACTTATCCGTGTTTATGCTTCTGTCACTCAAGCAATGCAGACAATAAGTAAACCATGGACATATTGCAACACCCTACAACGGGAATCCCTCACGCTTGCGCGACACGGAGGGCACCATAGGACAGCACCAAAATAAAACATACAACTCATACCAATCTAGATCATCAATCAACCCAAAGACAAAGGATATCTACTCAAAACATCATAGGATGACAACACATCATTGGATCATAATATGTGGCATAAAGCACCATGTTCAAGTAGGGATTACAGTGGGGTGCGGGAGAGTGGACGCCGTAAAACAGATGAGGATGGTGATGATGATGGTGATGTTGATGAAGACGATCACCGCGGCGGTGATTCCCCTCCCGATGGCACTCCGGCGCCACCGAGAGAGAGGAGGAGAGGTTCACCCCCTTGTGCTTCCTCCTCCATGGCCTCCCCCCTAGATGGGGAGAGGTTCTTCCTCTGGTCCTTGGCCTTCATGGCGATGATGGCCCCTCCGGGATCCTCCTCCATGGCCTTCGGTGATGATGGCCCCCTCTGGCAGGGTGCCAGAGAGGGCCTAGATTGATTTCTCGTGGCTACAGAGCCTTGCGGCGGCGGAACTTCCGATCTAGGTTAATTTCTGGAGGTTTGCGTATTTATAGGAGAGGTTGGCGTCGAGAACAAGTCAGGGGGCCCCACGGGTAGTCCACGAGGCACAAGGGCGCACCCCCACCCTCGTGGGGCCCACGGGAGTCCCCTCCAGTAGATTTTTGTTCTAGTATTTTTTATATTTTCCAGAAAAATTCTCCGTTGATTTTCATCATTCCGAGAAATTTTATTTCTGCACAAAAAAACACCATGGTAGTTCTGCTGAAAATAACGTCAGTCCGGGTTAGTTCTAATCAAATCATACCAAAATCATATAAAACTATTATAAACTTGGCATGAATATTTCATAAATTATAGATACGTTGGAGACGTATCATACGACACGTGCGCGCCTCTACTACCACACGTGCCCTTCCTTACACGACCATGGTTTGTCGCTGCAACTTGCTAAAAGATCGATCGACCAGTATGTACGTACACGTTTGCGACCGGAATGACAACACTACGTACGCTTCCACCGGGTGGGTCCCGACTGTCAGGCACTTCCTTGTGTGCGAAGATGTAGCTGGTGGGTCCCAGCAGTCAGGGGGCGAATCATTTTTTGTGACATACGGTGGCCCGTCCGGTGGGTCCCTGCTGTCAGGTGGAGGAATCATTATTTTCCGTGTAATAAGGAGGCACTTCCTTGCTGCGGCCGTGGACCCAGCTGTCAGCCTCTCCACGTACAGTACTCTTCCGATGGAAGTCGTTCCTTGTCCACGTTGACCACGTCGCGCCGAGAGCACCAGGGCGATGGACGCTTGTAACGCCCACGATGCGGCTATATCTCTCACGTGTCGAGGCACGACTTAGAGGCATAACCGCATTGTAGGTTTTGTCGCAAGAAGGGTCATCTTCACACAATCCCATGTAATGAACAAGAATGGGATAAAGAGTTGGCTTACAATCGCCACTTCACACAATACATAAATAAATTCATACATCATCCAAAATACACACATAGACCGACTACGGTCAAAACCAAATGAAAAGAAGATAACCCCAAATGCTAGATCCCCGATCGTCCCAACTGGGCTCCACTACTGATCATCTGGAAACCAAACATAGTAACGAACAAGGTCTTCATCGAACTCCCACTTGAGTTCAGTTGCGTCACATGCACTGGTGTCATCGGCACCTTCAACTGTTTTGGTAGAATCTGTGAGTCACGAGGACTCAGCAATCTCACACCCGCGAGATCAAGACTATTTAAGCTTATGGGTAGGAAAGGGTAGTGAGGTGGAGCTGCAGCAAGCACTAGCATGTATGGTGGCTAACATACGCAAATAAGAGCGCGAAGAGAAGCAACGCAACGGTCGTGAAGCTAGAAGTGATCAAGAAGTGATCCTGAAACTACTTACGCACAACCATAACACAAGAACCGTGTTCACTTCCCGGACTCCGCCGAGAAGAGACCATCACGGCTACACACGCGGTTGATGTACTTTAATTAAGTCAAGTGTCAAGTTCTCTACAACCGGACTTTAACAAATTCCCATCTGCCACATAACCGCGGGCACGGCTCTCGAAAGTTTATAACTTGCAGGGGTGTCCCAACTTAGCCCATTATAAGCTCTCACGGTCAACGAAGGATATTCCTTCTCCCGGGAAGACCCGATCAGTCTCGGAATCTCGATTTACAAGACATTTCGACAATGGTAAAACAAGACCAGCAAAGCCGCCCGATGTGTCGACAATCCCGATAGGAGTCGCACGTACCTCGTTCTCAGGACACACCGGATGAACACTCCGTACAACTAAAACCAGCCCTCAAGTTTCCCCGAGGTGGCGCTGCAAGTGGCTCTAGTTTGGACCAACACTCCGAGGAGCACTGGCCGGGGGGGGGGGGTAAAATAAGATGACCCTTGAGTCTTCAGAACCCAAGGGAAAAAGGCTTAGGTGGCAAATGTTAAAACCAAGGTTGGGCCTTGCTGGAGGAGTTTTATTCAAAGCGAACTGTCAAGGGGGTCCCATAAATCACCCAACCGCGTAAGGAACGCAAAATCAAGGAACATAACACCGGTATGACGGAAACTAGGGCGGCAAGAGTGGAACAAAACACCAGGCATAAGGCCGAGCCTTCCACCCTTTACCAAGTATATAGATGCATTAATTAAATAAGACATATTGTGATATCCCAACATATCCATGTTCCATCATGGAACAAACTTCATCTTCACCTGCAACTAGCAACGCTATAAGAGGGGCTGATCAAAAGCGGTAACATAGCCAAACAACGGTTTGCTAGGAAAGGTGGGTTAGAGGCTTGACATGGCAATATGGGAGGCATGATATGGCAAGTGGTAGGTAGCGCGGCATAGCAATAGAGCGAAACAACTAGCAAGCAAAGATAGAAGTGATATCGAGGGTATGGTCATCTTGCCTGAAATCCCGCTAGGAAGAAGAACGAGTCCATGAAGAAGACAAACGGACGTAGTCGAACGAATCCTCACAACTCCGGAACGAAACCGAAGCTAACGAGAGACGTAAACCGGAAAGAAACAAACAACATGGTAAACAACCAACACATAAGCATGGCATGATGCAAAATCAAGTATGATGCATGTCCGATTTAATGAGGCATGGCATGGCAAGGTGCACAAACAATACTACAAATTACGTGGAGCTCAATATGCAACGACTTGCGTATTGACGAAACACCACATCAAATATTTAGTTCTCTCTCGTTTATGTACCCAACAATATTAAATGTTATTAAACATGGCAAGAGTTGAAGCATAGTAAGACTATCTATCTAGGCAAGTTTAAATGAGGCCGGAACAACAAACAACAATTCCGGAAAATCCCCATTTGCATATTTTGGTTATGGTACTGTTCTGCCCTAAACCATATTTTAATGTTGTTAAACAGCAAAATGAAGTGCACCATGTTAATCTATGCATTTACCCCATTTACATATAAAGTTTATTTAAATCCGAGCAACGGTTATTTAGTTATGAAATAAATCATTTTAACATGGCATTTGAGCAAATTAAAGCAAACAGCAATTTAAGCATTTTAACATGGATGAAAGTGGAATATTATGAAACTAGATGAAAATCTAAGCATTTTACATGTTTAAATCATTTTAATCCGGTGCATGGTTGTTGAGTTATTATATGCATGAACAACAGGGGGCAAACTATAAATATGCAGTTTTCTGAACAAATAGGAAAATTGCAGCGCACAGGAAAAAAACATATGCGGGCTGGATCTGCTGGGCGTGGCTGGACTGCTCACCATGGGCCGAGCCCGTTGGTGAGGAGGTGGAGGCAGGCCGTGGGGCGCAGGCTGGGCCTTGGCGCGCACGAGGGACTTGGCGGTCCAGCGTGTGAAGCAGAGGGCGAGCAGCTCGAGTTGCTGCTGCTCGTTTCTGAAGAACAAAAACAGTAGCAGGGGAACAGCGGCGCGATGCAGGGGCTTGGCGAGGCGGGACTTGGGCGATGTGGCACGGCGGCGCTCGGGCGACTCCGGCAGGAGGAGGCTGGGAACGCAGGGCCTCGGCGGATCTTGCGGAGGCAGCGACGAACGGAGCAGGGTGGTGGCGCAGCTGCAAAGCCATGGCAGGGAAATAAATTCAGAGAAGTGGTAGAGAGGGAGGAAGGAGACACGAGAAGGAGAGGGACGGGCAGAGGGAGGCGGACCCGGATCTGGTCGCAGGACGTCACCGGGGTCCCGTTCCCTGCCGGATCGAAGCGGAGGCGGGCTGGCGTACTTGGAGCTTCAAGCTTCGGTGGGGCGCAGCCATGGCGTGGTGCTTCTGCGAGGAAAACACAGAGAGGGGCGAGACATGAGAGGAGAAGGAAGGAACCATAGGAAGGAAGGGAAAGGAGAGGCGGCGCGACGGGGCCGGTCTGGTAGTCTAGGTCGACGGAGGGCGAGGTCGCCAGCAGCAGGTCGAGCTCCTGCTTGAGGAAGGAGGCGCGCGAGGTGGTGCTTCGGCACGGGAGTTCGAGGCGGCGGGGTCGACGTGCTCGGGAACGAGGGCGCCATGGGAGGAGCACAAGAGGAGCTCGGGGTAGGAGGCGCACTGGAGCAAGGGCTGGAGGGCTCTTGGTGCTCCGGTGGGCTTGTGGTGACAGGGGAATCGGGCGAGCGGTGCTGGTTGGATGGATCGAGGGAGGAGGCTTGCGGGCTGATTGGAAGAAGAATGGGGATGGATCCCGAGGGAGTTTTGGTGGAGTGGTGGCGCCGAGAGGGATCGATGGGACATGTCCCTAGATTTTAGGGTTGGTCTTTATATAGCAAGTGGATTTTTGGGTAGAGGTCTAATTGGACCCTCTGATTTAGATCGGGCGGTCGAGAAAAATAGGCTTGGGAAGCCCAAATAAGAAGCCAGAGATATTTTGTAGATGTTAGGGGATGATCCGGACCCATTGGTCATGACAGAGCGGGTCGGGTTCGGGACAACTTCCGGGCGCGCGCGAGGGGGTCAGTGCATTGTGCAGAGAGGGTCAAATGGTCGGACAACAAAAGAACGGTTGGACTGAGAAAGGGTGAGGAGGGACGCGACAACTACGAATGGATGCAAACTTTATGAAAACATGCAGATGCAATGTGCATGATGCTATGATGAAATGCAACATACAAATGAAACACACGGCGGCCACGCAAAACATGGAAGGCATCTGGAGCGTCGGTCTCGGGGCGTTACAACACTCCATCACTACAAGAGAATCTCGTCCCGAGATCTAAAGATGGCACCGGAGAGAAATGGAAGAGGAAGAGGTAAAACAAAGTTGCTTCTTTGACAAACGAGTGAAACCAAAGAACCTTAGGTCGCAAAGCTTGAAGAAATGACACGACGGAGGTGAACAAAATTTAAAACACTCCGTTCAGCAAGAGGAACAAGGACCATTACAAGAACCTTGTAGGTTGAAAAACATGGAAATAAAAGCTTCACGAACGAAAAGAATATGACCACACCGATAGAAAAGAGAAACAAGGAACACCATGTGAACTTTGGAATTTGCAAAGTTATGAATGACGAGAACAATGGACGAGAAGTACATGCAAGCACACCGGTTGAAACGAGATGTACAAGGAACGATAAGGATCAATTACGATAACGCTCCAGTTGGAAAATGGGAGGGATAGAATATGAACTTGGCAAAATGAAAGCACTTGGATGAGACTTCGGTTAAAAGAGGAATGATAGACACAACACTCCAGTTAAATGGATTAGTAAGAAAAGAACACGATCCTCACAATTCGAGATGATGAGCGAAGAGAGCAACATCACCATGCCTCCGGAAGAAAAAATAGAAGATAGATCATTGGAATAAAGGAATGGAGAAGAAAATGCCAACTTCTGCCACCAATGATCTTGGAAAGCACCCTTCCAAGAAGGTTAGAACGGAGTTGTTGGAAAAACCAACAACGAAACGAATAAGCTTGTAGTGGGCTATTAGAAAACTTCTCAAGATAGAGGCGAAATTCTGCCACTACGGAAACAGTTGATTGGATTGAGATCAACAAGGAGAAGAAAACTTCTTCACCAAGATGAGAAGGAGAAAATTTGATCATTGATAAACACCACAAATAGCTACATTCCTTAGGGAAGGCTATAGGTGAAATATAACCCAATACAACTCCAACAAAAAGATTGATTGGTTGAAAAGATCTCTTGAACAAAGATAAAATGATGGATTTAAATATGTCACTCTTGAAAACTTTGTGAATCATGAACCCGAAGGGAAATTATCCAGAATGACATAGCACCACCTCAAAAGATAAGGTAGAAAGAATTGCACCTCGGAATGCAAGATGAAGAATGCTTGAACTCCTCAAGGCAAACATGTGTTGAGCACCATGTTTATCTTAGAGTATAGCTTGACGGATCTTAACTCCGAGAGAAATCTTGAAGAACAATTGAAGAATGAAAGGAATCCTTGACGAAGCACCATGTAGAGCCTCCATGAAGAACTCCGGTAATAAAAGGATGATAAAAAGAAAGAGAAGTTGACAACACAAGGTGAAGCCTTGCAATGATTTGGGTGGAGCTTTGAAATGATATAACCGAGAAAACTTGGAACTCCGGAAAAAAGATGAACAAATGAAAACAAGAATTTTGATGAACCTCCGGAATAAGGAATTGAATTTACTCGATGAAACAAGAATAAGAATTACATTATGCTCATCCTTCACCAATTAAATTGATGACAAGCAATGGATTTGGCATACTACTTATTCTCGTAGAAAGGATTAAGATATATATGGCGCAAACTTGGGAAGGTCTTCAACGAACCACCGGTAGGATTGGAAAGAACGAATGAATCTATATGATAACGAAGGAAGAGAACTCTTGAACGAACCACCGTAAGAATTGAAAATGAACGAAGAAAAGATAAAAAACACCGCGAAGAATTAGAAAATGAACGAAGATACTTGAGAGAATTTAGATACAAGTGAAACAAAGATATCATGAACTGATTAGAGGATATTTGAACGATGCACCGGTAAGATTTGGAGAGCGAGAGCTGAATGTTGAGAATGAATAAATCTTCTGAAATGATGGCCTTCAGAGAATCAAACTGAAAAGACTCATGAATTGCGCTGGATGGGTGAAAGGAATTCTCACAATCGAAAATAATTATGAGAGGATGGCATAAGCTAGAGGTATGAATCTTTGGAAGAACGGGTAAGGATTTAAGAGGAACTCTTCTTCGGTCTTCAAAATCCGAGAATGACGACGAGAAATACCACCAAAATTATTGAGACACTCCGGAACAATGGATAATAGAAATGATGAACCAACGATGAAAGAATTTGAAAGATCTTGGAGAAAGACATATGACTGATGAAAATTCATTCTTACGTCAAACTTTGAAATGAATTTGAGAATAACTCCAGAAAAATTAGAAGAGTCAGGTAAGATCCTGGAAAAAGACCTATGGGTTAGGGCCCACTCAAAAGATACACTGTTGAATGATTAAAAGAAAGATTGCGCCGGTTGAATTAAATGGCTCAAAAGAGATAACAACCTCGAGATAGCTTGAACAGATTAGGAATGGAAATGCGAATCTTCTGAGATATCTTCAGCACTCCAGATAACATGAATAGCAAGAGGTGGATGATTAAGAGATGCACCGACATGAGAAAGCATTTGAAACGAGGAAAAGAATACGATCAACACTGAAAGCTTGACTTGAGTCCACCGGAGAACAAAAAGAACGAAGAATAATAAACTTGAAGCTCCGTTAATATCTTCATGGGAAATCACTGGATAAGAACATTGAAAGAAAAGAATGAAGAGACTTCGCATCAATAAAAATGATACTTGGTTAAGAAATCTTAGTCCTTGAAGAAAAAGGGTGGGAGGGCGGGAAAACAAAGGGAACTTGGGGCAGATGGAATAAACACCGTTGAGAAAACTTATAATTGATCTTCCGGATGGGAAGAATGATGGGATCATCTCGAAGAGAAACGCACCGGTTGGAAATAGAATTAAGATGGCAATCTCGATGGTCAAGAAGGATTAGTATCCCCATAGAAATATGAGAACACCACCTAGAATAAGGTAGGGAATCAACACTTGACAATGAAGCAACTCGAATACCACAAAACAAAACAAAACAAAGGATTGGCTTGCAGAATAAGCCGGAAACAAACATATGATAGATCCCACATCGTATCATGTGTGTGTTGGAAAGATATCCTACGAGATACTTGAATTCCCACTTATAAAACTCGCGAAACTTTCTGGTTATGCAATCTGGTGTTGGGGATACAGGGGACACAATATATCTCACCCAAACTAACAATCCCTAGATCCAGCTGTATCCATCCATCAACACATAACCAAGAAAACTTCGGAATGTACCTCAACCTTCAAAAAGCATTCGTTATACGAGCTATGGCAATACTCCCGAACTCCCGCCCCAGTACTGGGTGGCGTCGAGGTGATCTCACCAACAACTGCATAAAAGAGATTTTCGATGTAGGCGAAACTCAGGTATTCCAGAACTGCAACGATAAAATTGTGACGACAACACCTCGGAGCTCAACTCCCCGGGACACTGCCACAACCCCTAAATATCAGGAGGCACCAAGAACAATGTTCTCGTCACAAAACCATCGAAACGATTCCAAGATACCCGCGTGATCCTAAATTTTTTTAGTGAAATTTGAGGAGAGGAAAGTCAAAACATCTACGTCAGGAGACCTCACCAGAGCGACGAAGGGACTGAGGAGTAAAAAGAATCCTACTCTCCGATATATATAATCCTAAGACTCAAAACATTTTGTTCTAGACTCAACAACGACAGCGATTCGATCAAGCAGGGGGCTCCTAAGTCGGGGATGGCTGTGATTACCAACTTGTAACGCCCACGATGCGGCTATATCTCTCACGTGTCGAGGCACGACTTAGAGGCAAAACCCATTGTAGGTTTTGTCGCAAGAAGGGTCATCTTCACACAATCCCATGTAATGAACAAGAATGGGATAAAGAGTTGGCTTACAATCGCCACTTCACACAATACATAAATAAATTCATACATCATCCAAAATACACACATAGACCGACTACGGTCAAAACCAAATGAAAAGAAGATAACCCCAAATGCTAGATCCCCGATCGTCCCAACTGGGCTCCACTACTGATCATCTGGAAACCAAACATAGTAACGAACAAGGTCTTCATCGAACTCCCACTTGAGTTCAGTTGCGTCACATGCACTGGTGTCATCGGCACCTTCAACTGTTTTGGTAGAATCTGTGAGTCACGAGGACTCAGCAATCTCACACCCGCGAGATCAAGACTATTTAAGCTTATGGGTAGGAAAGGGTAGTGAGGTGGAGCTGCAGCAAGCACTAGCATGTATGGTGGCTAACATACGCAAATAAGAGCGCGAAGAGAAGCAACGCAACAGTCGTGAAGCTAGAAGTGATCAAGAAGTGATCCTAAAACTACTTACGCACAACCATAACACAAGAACCGTGTTCACTTCCCGGACTCCGCCGAGAAGAGACCATCACGGCTACACACGCGGTTGATGTATTTTAATTAAGTCAAGTGTCAAGTTCTCTACAACCGGACATTAACAAATTCCCATCTGCCACATAACCGCGGGCACGGCTCTCGAAAGTTTATACCCTGCAGGGGTATCCCAACTTAGCCCATTATAAGCTCTCACGGTCAACGAAGGATATTCCTTCTCCCGGAAGACCCGATCAGTCTCGGAATCCCGGTTTACAAGACATTTCGACAATGGTAAAACAAGACCAGCAAAGCCACCCGATGTGTCGACAATCCCGATAGGAGTCGCACGTACCTCGTTCTCAGGACACACCGGATGAACACTACGTACAACTAAAACCAGCCCTCAAGTTTCCCCGAGGTGGCGCTGCAAGTGGCTCTAGTTTGGACCAACACTCCGAGGAGCACTGGCCCAGGGGGGGGGTAAAATAAGATGACCCTTGAGTCTGCAGAACCCAAGGGAAAAGGCTTAGGTGGCAAATGTTAAAACCAAGGTTGGGCCTTGCTGGAGGAGTTTTATTCAAAGCGAACTGTCAAGGGGGTCCCATAAATCACCCAACCGCGTAAGGAACGCAAAATCAAGGAACATAACACCGGTATGACGGAAACTAGGGCGGCAAGAGTGGAACAAAACACCAGGCATAAGGCCGAGCCTTCCACCCTTTACCAAGTATATAGATGCATTAATTAAATAAAAGATATTGTGATATCCCAACATATCCATGTTCCATCATGGAACAAACTTCATCTTCACCTGCAACTAGCAACGCTATAAGAGGGGCTGATCAAAAGCGGTAACATAGCGAAACAACGGTTTGCTAGGAAAGGTGGGTTAGAGGCTTGACATAGCAATATGGGAGGCATGATATGGCAAGTGGTAGGTAGCGCGCCATAGCAATAGAGCAAAACAACTTGCAAGCAAAGATAGAAGTGATATCGAGGGTATGGTCATCTTGCCTGAAATCCCGCTAGGAAGAAGAACGAGTCCATGAAGAAGACAAACAGACGTAGTCGAACGAATCCTCACAACTCCGGAACGAAACCGAAGCTAACGAGAGACGTAAACCGGAAAGAAACAAACAACATGGTAAACAACCAACACATAAGCATGGCATGATGCAAAATCAAGTATGATGCATGTCCGATTTAATGAGGCATGGCATGGCAAGGTGCACAAACAATACTACAAATTAAGTGGAGCTCAGTATGCAACGACTTGCATATTGACGAAACACCACATCAAATATTTAGTTCTCTCTCGTTTATGTACCCAACAATATTAAATATTATTAAACATGGCAAGAGGTGAAGCATAGTAAGACTATCTATCTAGGCAAGTTTAAATGAGGCCGGAACAACAAACAACAATTCCGGAAAATCCCCATTTGCATATTTTGGTTATGGTACTGTTCTGCCCTAAACCATATTTTAATGTTGTTAAACAACAAAATGAAGTGCACCATGTTAATCTATGCATTTTTCTACCCCATTTACATATAAAGTTTATTTAAATCCGAGCAACGGTTATTTAGTTATGAAATAAATCATTTTAACATGGCATTTGAGCAAATTAAAGCAAACAACAATTTAAGCATTTTAACATGGATGAAAGTGGAATATTATGAAACTAGATGAAAATCTAAGCATTTTACATGTTTAAATCATTTTAATCCGGTGCATGGTTGTTGAGTTATTATATGCATGACAATAGGGGGCAAACTGTAAATATGCAGTTTTATGAACAAATAGGAAAATCGCAGCGCACAGGAAAAAAACATATGCAGGCTGGATCTGCTGGGCGTGGCTGGACTGCTCACCATGGGCCGAGCCCGTTGGTGAGGAGGTGGAGGCAGGCCGCGGGGCGCAGGCTGGGCCTTGGCACGCAGGAGGGACTTGGCGGTCCAGCGTG
This sequence comes from Triticum aestivum, assembly GCF_018294505.1. NCBI lineage: Eukaryota > Viridiplantae > Streptophyta > Magnoliopsida > Poales > Poaceae > Triticum > Triticum aestivum. The sequence continues at coordinate 222,203,220 of NC_057811.1, read as the reverse complement.
CGAAGCAGAGGGGCGAGCAACTCGAGTTGCTGCTGCTCGTTTCTGAAGAAACAGCAGCAGGGGAACAGCGGCGCGATGCAGGGGCTTGGCGAGGCGGGACTTGGGCGATGTGGCACGGCGGCGCTCGGGCGACTCCGGCAGGAGGAGGCTGGTAACACAGGGCCTCGTCGGATCTTGCGGAGGCGGCGACGAACGAAGCAGGGTGGTGGCGCAGCTGCAAAGCCATGGCAGGGAAATAAATTTAGAGAAGTGGTAGAGAGGGAGGAAGGAGATACGAGAAGGAGAGGGACGGGCAGAGGGAGGCGGACCCGGATCCGGTCGCAGGAGGTCACCGGGGTCCCGTTCCCTGCCGGATCGAAGCGGAGGCGGGCTGGCGGACTTGGAGCTTCATGCTTTGGTGGGGCGCAGCCATGGTGTGGTGCTTATGCGAGGAAAACACAGAGAGGGGCGAGACGTGAGAGGGGAAGGAAGGAACCATAGGAAGGAAGGGAAAGGAGAGGCGACGCGACGGGGCCGGTCTGGTAGTCTAGGTCGACGGAGGGCGAGGTCGCCAGCAGCAGGTCGAGCTCCTGCTTAAGGAAGGAGGCGTGCGAGGTGGTGCTTCGGCACGGGAGTTCGAGGCGGCGGGGTCGACGTGCTCGGGAACGAGGGCGCCATGGGAGGAGCACGAGAGGAGCTCGGGGTAGGAGGCGCGCTGGAGCAAGGGCTGGAGGGCTCCTGGTGCTCCGGTGGGCTTGTGGTGACAGGGGAATCGGGCGAGCGGTGCTGGTTGGATGGATCGAGGGAGGAGGCTTGCGGGCTGATTGGAAGAAGAATGGGGATGGATCCCGAGGGAGTTTTGGTGGAGTGGCAGCGCCGAGAGGGATCGATGGGACATGTCCCTAGATTTTAGGGTTGGTCTTTATATAGCAAGTGGATTTTTGGGTAGAGGTCTAATTGGACCCTCTGATTTAGATCGGGCGGCCGAGAAAAATAGGCTAGGGAAGCCCAAATAAGAAGCCAGAGATATTTTGTAGATGTTAGGGGATGATCCGGACCCATTGGTCATGACATAGCGGGTTGGGTTCGGGACAACTTCCGGGCGCGCGCGAGGTGGTCAGTGCACTGTGCAGAGAGGGTCAAATGGTCGGACAAAAAAAGATTGGTTGGACTGAGAAAGGTCAATGGAGGCGAGGAGGGACGCGGCAACTACGAACGGATGCAAACTTTATGAAAACATGCAGATGCAATGTGCATGATGCTATGATGAAATGCAACATACAAATGAAACACACGGCGGCCACGCATAACATGGAAGGCATCTGGAGCGTCGGTCTCGGGGCATTACAACGACGACGAGGCCTAGGAAGGGGACAACGCGGAGCCGGGGAAGACGCGGCAGTGGATGCCCACACGAAGAGGAGTACGAGGGTTCACTGGTTCGGCTTTGGTGTGAGGCTGCCGTCGCGCAGAATAACAGGGGGTGTGGGTGAGTGGAGGGATGGCCTGGCCAACGGTGGGAGTAGTAGGGGACGGTGAGGCCTCCACGACAGCACAGCCGGCCACGGGAGGCAGGAGCAGGCGGCACGACCGGCGCTGCTTTGGGCGGCTGGAGCGAGAAGACCAGAGGTTGAAGAAGCACTACGGCCGTTGGATGGACATCGTACGGTCACTTGAGCTAGAATCGTTCATATATTGACTAAGTTGACAAAGCCCTCCGTCCCCGTCATCTTAGTAGGCCCACAAGTCAGCCTCCCACAATGGTGGGTCCCAGCTAGCAGGGGGAGTATTCATTTTTTGGGCATAATAAGGAGGCACTTCCTTGTGTGCGAAGATATAGCTGGTGGGTCCGAGCTGACAGCGGGGGGAACGTTTTTTTCAAGAAATACAGAGGCCCTTCCGGTGGGTCCTGCTACCTCTTGAGCATGCGTTGGTTTTCCCTTGAAGAGGAAAGGGTGATGCAGCAAAGTAGCGTAAGTATTTCCCTTAGTTTGACGGAGAGGTATCTCTGGGCCCACTCGGTAATGCATCATCATAATGAGCTCAATGTGACCAAGTGTTTGGTCACGGGATCATGCATTACGGTACGAGTAAAGTGACTTGCCGGTAACGAGATTGAACAAGGTATTGGGATACCGACGATCGAATCTCGGGCAAGTAACGTACCGATTGACAAAGGGAATTGTATACGGGATTGATTGAATCCTCGACATCATGGTTCATCCGATGAGATCATCGTGGAACATGTGGGAGCCAACATGGGTATCCAGATCCCGCTGTTGGTTATTGACCGGAGAGTCGTCTCGGTCATGTCTGCATGTCTCCTGAACCCGTAGGGTCTACACACTTAAGGTTCGGTGACGCTAGGGTTGTAGAGATATTAGTATGCGGAAATCCGAAAGTCGTTCGGAGTCCCGGATGAGATCCCGGAGGTCACGAGGAGTTCCGGAATGGTCCGGAGGTAAAGATTTATATATGGGAAGTCCTATTTTGGCCACCGGAAAATGTTCGGGATTTTTCGGTATTGTACCGGGAAGGTTCTAGAAGGTTCTAAAGTGGGGCCCACCTACATGGGGGGACCCACATGAACGTGGGTAGTGGGGGCAAGGCCCCACACCCCTGGTCAAGGCGCACCAAGATCCCACCTTAGAAGGAATAAGATCATATCCCGAAGGGATAAGATCAAGATCCCTAAAAAGGGGGGATAACAATCGGTGGGGAAGGGAAATGATGGGATTTCTTTCCCCCACCTTTGCCAACGCCCCAATGGACTTGGAGGGCAAGAAACCAGCCCCCTCCACCCCTATATATAGTGGGGAGGCGCATGGGAGCAGCACCCCAAGCCCTGGCGCCTCCCTCCCTCCCGTGACACCTCTTCCTCCCCGTTTGCGCTTGGCGAAGCCCTGCCGGGATCCCGCTATTTCCACCACCACGCCGTCGTGCTGCTGGATCTCCATCAACTTCTCCTTCCCCCTTTCTGGATCAAGAAGGAGGAGACGTCCCCGCTCCGTACGTGTGTTGAACGCGGAGGTGCCGTCCGTTCGGCGCTAGGTTCATCGGTGATTTGGATCACGACGAGTACGACTCCATCAGCCCCGTTCTCTTGAACGCTTCCGCTCGCGATCTACAAGGGTATGTACATGCACTCCTCCCCTCTCGTTGCTAGCATCTCCTAGATTGATCTTGGTGACACGTAGGAAAATTTTGAATTTCTGCTACGTTCCCCAACACAAATTACTGCCGAGCAATTGATAGAAAAGCGCATAGTTATGCTGATATCTAAGGCAATGATCATGAATATATGCATCACGTCCGTGTCAAGTAGACTGAAACGATCTGCATCTACTACTATTACTCCACACATCGACCGCTATCCAGCATGCATCTAGAGTATTAAGTTCATAAGAACGGAGTAACACATTAGGCAAGATGACATGATGTAGAGGTATAAACTCAAGCAATATGATATAAACCCCATCTTTTTATCCTCGATGGCAACAATACAATATGTGTCGTTTCCGTTTCTGTCACTGGGATCGAGCACCGCAAGATTGAACACAAAGTTAAGCACTTCTCCCATTGCAAGAAAGATCAATCTAGTAGGCCAAACTAAACCGATAATTCGAAGAGACTTGCAAAGATATCAAATCATGCATATAAGAATTCAGAGAAGAATCAAATAATATTCATAGATAATCAAGTTCATAAACCCACAATTCATCGGATCTCGGCAAACACACCGCAAAAAGTATTACATCAAATAGATCTCCAGGAAGATCGAGGAGAACTTTGTATTGAGATCCAAAGAGAGAGAAGAAGCCATCTAGCTAATAACTATGGATCCGAAGGTCTGTGGTAAACTACTCACACATCATCGGAGAGGCTATGGTGTTGATGTAGAAGCCCTCCATGATCGAATCCCCCTCCGGCGGAGTGTTGGAAAAGGCCCCAAGAAGGGATCTCACGGGTACAGAAGGTTGCGGCGGTGGAAAAGTGGTTTCATGGCTCCCCTGGATGTTTTCAGGGTATAAGAGTATATATAGGCGAAAGAAGTGGCTCGGTGGAGCTGCGAGGGGCCCACGAGGGTGGGGGCGCGCCCACCACCCTGTCTCGTGGCTTCCTTGACGTCCACTCCAAGTCTCCTAGATTGCGTTTGTTCCAAAATGATCCTCGCGAAGGTTTCGTTCCGTTTGGATTCCCTTTGATATTCCTTTTCCGCGAAACACTGAAATAGGCAAAAAACAACAATTTGCACTGGGCGTTCAGTTAATAGGTTAGTCCCAAAAATAATATAAAAAGGTATATTAAAGCCCATTAAACATCCAAAACAGATAATATAATAGCATGGAACAATCAAAAATTTTAGATACGTTGGAGACGTATCAAGCATCCCCAAGCTTAATTCCTACTCGTCCTCGAGTAGGTAAATGATAAAAACAAATTTTTTGATGTGGAATGCTACCTAACATAATTTTTTCAATGTAATTCTCTTTATTGTGGCATGAATGTTTAGATCCAAAAGATTCTAGACAAAGTTTTAATATTGACATAAAAATAGTAATATTCGTGCATGCTAACCAAGCAATTATGTCTTATCAAAATAACATAGCCAAAGAAAGCTTATCCCTACAAAATCATATAGTTTGGCCATGCTTCATTTTCTTCACACAAAATGCTCCCATCATGCACACCCCGATGACAAGCCGAGCAATTGGTTCATACCTTTTAACGCGCTTCAACCTTTTCAACCCTTACGCAATACATGAGCGCAAGCCATGGACATAGCACTATGGGTGGAATAGCATATGATGATGGGGTTTATGTGAGAAGACAAAAAAGGAGAAAGTCTCACATTGACGCGGCTAATCAACGGGCTATGGAGATGCCCATCCATTGATGTCAATGCGAGGAGTAGGGATTGCCATGCAACGGATGCACTAGAGCTATAAATATATGAAAGCTCATCAAAAGAAACTAAGTGGGTGTGCATCCAACTTGCTTGCTCACGAAGACCTAGGGAATTTTGAGGAAGCCTATCATTGAAATATACAAGCCAAGTTCTATAATGAAAAATTCCCACTAGTATATGAAAGTGACAAAATAAGAAACTCTCTATCATGAAGATCATGGTGCCATTTTGAAGCACAAGTGTGGAAAAACAATAGCAACATTGTCCCTTCTCTTTTTTCTCTCATTTTTTTGTTTGGGCTTCTTTGGCGTCTTTTTTTATTTGGCTTCTTTGGCCTCCTTTTTTTTCGTCTGGAGTCTCATCCCGACTTGTGGGGGAATCATAGTCTCCATCATCCTTTCCTCACATGGGACAATGCTCTAATAATGATGATCATCACACTTTTATTTATTTACAACTCAAGAATTACAACTCGATACTTAAAACAAAATATGACTCTATGTGAATACCTCCCGTGGTGTACCAGGATATGCGATGAATCAAGAGCGACATGTATGAAAGAATTATGAGGGTGGCTTTGCCACAAATACGATGTAAACTACATGATCATGCAAAGCAATATGACAATGATGGAGCGTGTCATAATAAACGGAACGGTGGAAAGTTGCATGGCAATATATCTTGGAATGGCTACGGAAATGCCATAATAGGTAGGTATGGTGGTTGTTTTGAGGAAGATATAAGGATGCTTATGTGTGATAGAGCGTATCGTATCACGGGGTTTGGATGAACCGGCGAAGTTTGCACCAACTCTCGAGGTGAGAAAGGGCAATGCACGGTACCGTAGAGGCTAGCAAATTGCGAAAAGGTAAGAGTGCGTATAATCCATGGACTCACATTAGTCATAAAGAACTCGTATACTTATTACAAAAGTTTATTAGCCCTCGAAGCAAAGTACTACTACGCATGCCCCTAAAGGGATAGATTGGTAGGAAAAGACCATCGCTCGTCCCGGACAGCCACTCATAAGGAAAGCAATCAAAGAACACCCCATGCTTCAAATTTGTCACACAACGTTTACCATACGTGCATGCTACGGGACTTGCAATCCTCAACACAAGTATTTCTCAATTCCACAATTACCCAACTAGCATGACTCTAACATTACCACCTTTATATCTCAAAACAATTATCAAGTATCATAGTATTCTATGCACTCTGTATGAAAGTTTTTATTATACCATCTTGGATGTCTATCATATTAGGACTAATTTTATAGCCAATGCAAATTACCATGATGTTCTAAAAGACTCTCAAAATAATATAAGTGAAGCATGAGAGATCAACAATTTCTCTAAAATAAAACCACCACCGTGCTCTAAAAAGGTATAAGTGAAGCACTAGAGCAAAATTATCTAGCTCAAAAGATATAAGTGAAGCACATAAAGTATTCTAATAAATTCTGATTCATGTGTATCTCTCCCAAAAGGTGTGTATAGAAAGTATGATTGTGGTAAACTAAAAAGCAAAGACTCAAATCATACAAGACGCTCCAAGCAAAACACATATCATGTGGTGAATAAAAATATAGCCTCAAGTAAAGTTACCGATAGACGAAGACGAAAGAGGGGATGCCTTCCGGGGCATCCCCAAGCTTAGGCTTTTGGTTGACCTTGAATTTTACCTTGGGGTGCCTTGGGCATCCCCAAGCTTAGGCTTTGCCACTCCTTTATTCCATAGTCCATCAAATCTTTACCCAAAAACTTGAAAACTTCACAACAAAAAACTCAACAGAAGATCTCATGAGCTCCGTTAGTATAAGAAAACAAACCACCACCTTAACGTACTGTAATGAACTCATTCTTTATTTATATTGGTGTTAAACCTACTGTATTCAAACTTCTCTATGGTTCATACCCCCGATACTATCCATATATTCATCAAAATACGCAAACAACACACGAAAAACAAAATCTGTCAAAAACAGAACAGTCTGTAGAAATCTGATTTGTTCGAATACTTCTGGAACTCCAAAAATTCTGAAAAACTAGGGCAACCTGGATAATATGTATATTGATATACTGCAAAACGAATTGGTATTTTATCATGTTTTGGTGAATTTTAACAATTATATTCATGAGCATAAAGTTTCTGTCTTTTTCAGCAAGATCAAACAACTATCATCCAAGAAGATCCTATTAGTTCTACTTGGCACAAACACTAATTAAAACATAAAACCACATCTAAACAGAGGCTAGATGAATTATTTATTACTAAACAGGAACAAAAAGCAAGGAACAAAAATAAAATTGGGCTGCCTCCCAACAAGCGCTATCGTTTAACGCCCCTAGCTAGGCATAAAAACAAGAATAGATCTAAGTATTGTCATCTTTGGTTGGCAATTCTTCAATTGAACACTTATAACCCTTAGGAGTTTCCTTCTTTTTATTAATGATCAAACTCCTAGGCAAGAAATCAAGAAAGTCATTTGTAGCAAAAGGTTCCTTAATGATAGCGAAAAAGTTGGGGTGAACACTTATTGATTTGAGATCCGCATTTTCCTTACTAGAAGATTCACCCTTATTTTTAGGAACATACATAAATTTGGCCAACTTTGGTAGTAGGAGGATTTGAAGTGTTTCTTACGGCAGAAAAGGCGGACCCTAAGTTGGTAATAATATCCTCAAGTTTATCAATTCTAGTGGAATCTTGATCTATCTTTTCATTAACTATGGGTCATTTTTTTCGAAAAAAATTCAGAGTAACTCCTACCTTAGATCCATATTGGGTAATTTGGTTGTGGATCTTTTTATCCAAATTCTCGATTAACTCTACAGTGGCAACTTTATTTTCAATAATTTCAAGCCTTTGCATCACATGTTCCAAAGTTAAAATAGTTCCATTAACCAAAAGAGGTGGTGGGCCAAACAAATCTATCATAGCATTATAAGAATGAAAAGTATGGCTACCCAGGAAATTCCCTCCGGTAATGGTGTCAAGAATAAATCTGTTCCAAGGAGTGATGCCTACATAAAAATTGCGAAGAAAAACGGAAGTAGATTGCTTCCTAGTGGATCTATTCTGAGCATTGCAAATTCTGTACCAAGCATCTTTTAGATTTTCTCCCTCCCTTTGTTTAAAATTAAGAACTTCATGATCGGGAGTACTAACAATGATATAAGGACTAGCCATTATGGTAAAACAAACAACCTAACACATGGACACACAAGAGGCAAGCGGAAGGAAGCGAACGGAAAAGGGCGAATAAAACGGCAAAGGTGAAGTGGGGAGAGGAAAACGAGAGGCAAATGGAAAATAATGTAATGCGAGGGATAAGAGTTTGTTATGGGTACTTGGTATGTCTTGACTTGTGCGTAGATCTCCCCGGCAATGGCGCCATAAATCCTTCTTGCTACCTTTTGAGCATGCGTTGGTTTTCCCTTGAAGAGGAAAGGGTGATGCAGCAAAGTAGCGTAAGTATTTCCCTCAGTTTTTGGGAACCAAGGTATCAATCCAGTAGGAGACTACACGCAAATTGCCTAGTACCTGCACAAACAATCAAGAACCTTGCAACCAACCCGATAAAGGGGCTGTCAATCCCTTCATGGCCACTTGCAAAAGTGAGATCTGATAAAGATAATACGATAAATATTTTTGGTATTTTTGGTTGTATAGATTGGAAAATAAAGATTGCGAAATAAATAGTAAACTAGAATTGTAGATTGGAAACTTATATGATATAAAGTAGACCCGGGGCCATAGGTTTAACTTGTGGCTTCTCTCAAGATAGCATATATTACGGTGGGTGAACAAATTACTGCCGAGCAATTGATAGAAAAGCGCATAGTTATGCTGATATCTAAGGCAATGATCATGAATATAGGCATCACCCCCGTGTCAAGTAGACTGAAACGATTCTGCATCTACTACTATTAATCCACACATCGACCGCAATCCAACATGCATATAGAGTATTAAGTTCATAAGAACGGAGTAACGCATTAGGCAAGATGACATGATGTAGAGGGATAAACTCAAGCAATATGATATAAAACCCATCTTTTTATCCTCGACGGAAATAATACAATACGTGTCGTTTCCCTTTCTGTCACTGGGATCGAGCACCGCAAGATTGAACTCAAAGCTAAGCACTTCTCCCATTGTAAGAAAGATCAATCTAGTAGGCCAAACTAAACCGATAATTCAAAGAGACTTGCAAAGATATCAAATCATGCATATAAGAATTCAGAGAAGAATCAAATAATATTCATAGATAATCAAGTTCATAAACCCACAATTCATCGGATCTCGGCAAACACACCGCAAAAAGTATTACATTGAATAGATCTCCAAGAAGATCGAGGAGAACTTTGTATTGAGATCCAAAGAGAGAGAAGAAGCCATCTAGCTAATAACTATGGACCCGAAGGTCTGTGGTAAACTACTCACACATCATCGGAGAGGCTATGGCGTTGATGTAGAAGCCCTCCATGATCGAATCCCCCTCCGGCGGAGCGCCGGAAAAGGCCCCAAGATGGGATCTCACAGGTACAAAAGGTTGCGGCGGTGGAAAAGTGGTTTCGTGGCTCCCCTGGATGTTTTCAGGGTATAATAGTATATATAGGTGAAAGAAGTAGGTCAGTGGAGCTACGAGGGGCCCACGAGGGTGGGGGCGCGCCCTCCTGCCTCGTGGCCGCCTTGTTGCTTCCTTGACGTCCACTCCAAGTCTCCTGGATTTCGTTTGTTCCAAAAACGATCCTCGCGAAGGTTTCATTCCGTTTGATATTCCTTTTCTGTGAAACACTGAAATAGGCAAAAAAACAACAATTTGCACTGGGCCTTCGGTTAATAGGTTAGTCCGAAAAATAATTATATACACGGGTTGACGCCCTGCGGCCTACAGAGTCCCGGCCGGCTCATATACTGTGTCCGGCTCGGTGTCTAGTTAAGCTTGCCTTATAATACAAGTCATACCATTACGGCGGTTTATCACTACGGGCCTTAAGTCGCCTGTTGGCTTCGGGCCCTTAACTAAACCGCCATCTTCAAACTCGGTCTTGGGCTTCAAGAGTCTTCGTAGGTATAACCCGGCCCCTCCTGGGCGGGTCATACCTAACAGTTATATCCCCAACATTAGGCCCCAGATTGATTTGAACCGGTTCATGTCAATCTTCAATACTGAAGCAAAATCTTCTGCTCTTCTCTTGTATAAAATTTTTGTAACCCGCCATGAAGTCATCCTTTGGATTTATGGTCACCCGCCATGACGTCATCTGCCATTAATGAACGTTTTGCCCAACGTATCTCAACAGATCTTTTATCTTAATAACCATCCCGAGAATCGAGGCATCTTTATAGTTGGATAATTATATTTTCGGCCTCCTCGTTTTTCGCGCCCACTTATCAGTCTTCCCTTATAAATAGGCACGACCAGGTCTTCCTCATTCTCCCCTTTCCTCGTCTTCTTCCTCTCGCAACCCTACTGCCACTCGAGCTCCGCCGCCGCCGCAGAGCACCTCGTCTTCCTCGACCTCGGCCGCTGCATCAACCTGAATCAGTCCAGAGAATGGCGGCGACCCTCCGTGGTAGATCTGCAGCTGTAAGTCTTCGCCTTCCCGCTCCTCAGATCCGCATTAGGGTTTTCAAGTTCCTCTGTGTTCTTCATAGTTCATCGCAGTTTCTTCGTAGTTTCTCCACCGCACCCTCTTTTGATCTAAAAGAAATATAAAGCTCATGCGGTAACTGTTTCGCATCCATTTCAGATGCTAGTAGACCCCCTTTTCTTGTACAAAGGCCTCTTCAGAACTGATGAACTCCTCTGTATTGGTTTGTTAGGTCTAGAATATTTTTCCTTTTCTGAGCATCCGTTGATCCGAAAAAATGATTGCGATCTGTGAAACTTGTTTTCAAACACTTAGGCAAAAACTGTATTTGTTAGATCCACCTAGCCATGGCGACTCTTATCACCGGGTTAGAAAGGCAATGCTCAATCGATAATCCTGACCACCCATGGCGGTTTAAATAACCTGACATAATAAGCCATATACCATTAGACCCCTTTGTAAGCCGCCACTTTGAATATGTATTGTAATACTTGTTCTCCGGCTTAAGTTTAAACCGGCAATTTCACTCTTTGTTAGGCTTCCATCTTCAAAATGCCGCCTAAAGCACCCAAAGCACCCGTTACATGCAATTGGGTCAAATCCATCGTCACGGAAAACACACTTGCTGATTTTGTGAAGATTCGCTATCTGCCAAAGAAGGAAATCATGTCCTACCGTGCTCCTGATCCAACAGAGGAAAAACCTCAACCCAAAGAAGGGGAAGTCATCGTCTTTACTGATCACATGCACCGGGGTTTTTCTCCACCCGGCTCAAAGTTTTTTAGAGACGTCCTGCACTTTTTTGACCTCCGACCTCAAGACATTGGGCCCAACTCTGTGTCTAACATCTGCAACTTCCAAGTGTTCTGTGAGGTGTACCTTGGAGAAGAACCCAATTTGCTGCTCTTTAGAGAATTATTTTACTTGAACCGCCAGAATGAACGTGCCAACGGGCCTAGCTTGGAACTTGGTGGGATCTCAATCCAGCGACGGAGAGACTGCATTTTTCCGTATGCCAATCCACCGAGTCACCCCAAGGACTGGGACCAGACATGGTTCTATTATCAAGATACTTCTTCGGCTGGTGAGAACCCTCTGCCCGGCTTTCGCGCCCTGCGCCTCGAGTCTACCCATCCTCTACCGGATAAACTGTCTCCTGTTGAACGCCAGAAACTTGCCCCCACCCTGAGTAAAGTCAAGGCTCTTCTGGGGAATGGCTTAAATGGCATCGATCTGGTCCGGGTTTGGCTTGCCTGGTGGGTTATCCCACTGAGCCACCGCCCTGGTTTGATGTGCGACTACACAGGCCAGAAAAATGATCCTTTGCGGCACAGCCCTGATGATTTACCTGAAGACGTCATTGACGATATGACAAAGTCACTCCTGAATGAGAGCCTGGCAGACTGTGGCAAAGTAGGCTTAAGTCCTTTCTGCAAAGCTAACCCGGCTCCAGCGGTAAGCAGCTAATTTTAAGCATTTTTACTTTCACCTTTGAAAGTTTTATCCTTACTCAAAACTCTTGTTGTAATTTGCAGGCCACTGACGAATTTTGGAAGGCCAAGTATGATCATGAAGCTGCAAAGAGAGCCAGAAAGGCCAAGAAAGCCGCCCGGAAGGCCGCTGCCAAGAAGAAGGGGAACAAGCCCAGCGCCTCAGATTTGCTTCATTTAGAAGATACCTCTGATTCGGAGGTAGCCCTTGAATCTCTTGGCTCCTTTTTAATTACCTTATTGACACTGGTTATCAGCAGGAAGACACGGGAACTAGTCATGGAAAAGCTGAAGATGTAACTATCATTTCTTCCGACTCCGAGCCTTTGCCAAGACAGAAAATCCGAAGAGTAACCCGGAAAGTAAGATTTTCACATCCCTTAGCTTATCACGATCCTCAATTTCTTTTAAAGCGGCAGATTCATGAGAGCCGGAGGCAGACCCGGACCAGTAAAGATGCGGAACTCTCCTCCGGCTTACCCAATGCACCAAGAAAGCGCCAGAACGAGGTCACTTCCGATTTATATCCCTTTTATCCTTTGGCGGGTCTCACTTGTCAACCACTCAATTCTTCTGACTCAAATTATCAGAAAACTTCACCTTCTTCTAGCGAATCAATGCAGTCCAATATGCCGGCTTTTAAAACCGCTCTAGGGTAATGATAACCTGCTTAACCTGTATTCATTTCAATTTACTACACTTGTACTGACCTTTTGATCTTATGCAGTGGCCACGCAAAGCCCAGCAAGAGGGCGAAGAAGAACAAGCCGGCCGAAGAGCCGATCTTAAATGAGCCGGAACTTGGAACGGCCGCCCCTGAAGCCTCCACTCATGAGCCTCCGCCTGAGCCAGCTCATGATATACCGACGCCCACTGCTGACCCGCCTGTCAAGCGAGCCGTCGATGGTTCTGAAAACCCGGAAGTCCCTAGCCTTGCCAGTACGGATGATCCTCAAGATGCTGATGTTGAAATCACCAAGACCGGCTTTACTGAGCCGGGGAGACCAACCGTGCTGGCCAAATGTTCTGCCAAGGATGAACTTCTGGAACGCCGCCGGGTTAAATTTGACGTCACTGAGTATACTCATATGAGTATTGGCGAAGTCTTTTCTGGCTATATGAGACAAGTGCGCAGCAGTCATGACACCGGAATTGATATGGTGAAGCAAATGTATCAGAAATTTGAGGTACAACCTTTTCTCCACATTCATTTATCCTTACCATGCCAGCCCCCAAGTCTATTGCTTATGATGAATATGCTGTAGACTTTAGAAACAAATTTAGCAATATTAGTAATTTATGTGAATTTAAGATACAGAAAAAAAACCCGGCTTATTTCGTAGTCCCCAAGGGCCGGCTTAAGTAACATGTTTGAGCCGGTCCTTATCATGCTTGAAGTAAATGAAACACTTTGTAACCGCAATATGCATTAGCCCCCAAGTGCCAAGTATCTTTGCTTGCAAAGTGCTTGGGACTTACTATCATGAACCGCCACTGTAAGCAAAAATTCTTCAGTATACATTAGTCCCCAAGTGCCAAGTGTTATTGCTTGCAAAAGACTTGGGACTTAATATTGCCTCATGAAAACCCTGATTTTGACCCGGTATTTGTACAGGCCATCAATAGTCAATTTGAATCGGAAATATCTGACTTGAAGAACCGCCTGGAAGCTCAGGAGATTGAAACTAAAAAAGCCAACTCCAAATCCGAGTTCAGCGTATCTGAACAAGAAAAACTGAAAAAGGCTTTGAAGTGGAGAAGAAGGCCTGGGCTGATGAAAAGAGCGCCTTGATCAACCGAGCTGAGAAGGCAGAGTCGGATCTTGCAGAAGCAACCGCCGAACTATCCGGTTTAAAACGCCATATATCTCAGATGGTCTCATCAATCTTTGGTAAGCTATTCTGCTAGTGTTAGATATGTGAGTCTGTCAAATGAGCATAATATTGTCATCAACTCACCTAACATTGTAATGCAGGGCCCAGGAGTTCCAATCTGAACCAAAGTATGTTGATAAAGCTGAAGGCGGTTTATACGCTGGTGGAGCAACTCTACACCAGGTCTCAACGTGCTTTAGCCGCAGTGGCCCTGTCAAATGAAGTTCCCACTCTCCTGTCAGATGTATTAAAGCGGATTGCTGTGCTACCCCAGTGGTTTAAGGAATTAGGGCGATCTTCTGCGAGAGCCGGAGCTGTAGCTGCATTAAGCCGGGCCAAGGCGTGGCTACCGGAGCTAGACCCGGCCGACATCGCCATTGGGTATCCAAGCTTAAAGGAGGACGGCACACCTTTTGGACAGGAGGACTTCACCACTTGTGTTAAGGAAATACGCCCTGTGGCGACCCTGATTGCTGATGACACGGATCTTACCAAGTATCATCCGGGTTATGACGCTGAAAATCGGAGGATTCCAACGCCGCATTATGAAGTGATCAGCCAGATCCCTCCAATTCGTAAGCATACCTTCGCCCCTGAAGTTGACCCGGCCGGATTAATTGATGATGAAGCTGAATTTGAAGCTTTGAGTGGCATTGACTGGTCATCATCAACCTTCCAGGACAGGGAACAGGATGGAGGAGCGGAAAGGGATGATCCGGAAGCTTCAGGCCAACAACACAATTGATCCGTCGGTCGGGTCATATTTATATTTTGCTGAAAAAACAATGTTAATCATTTGGACTCGGGGAGTCATGTAATAGGATAGACATAACTTGGTTTTGCCCTGCCTTCGTGCACGTGTTTGGTGCTCAATACTGTTAAGCCGCCATCTTATATTCATCCATATTATGCTTATCATCTATTTTCCTTATGCTTTAAGAAAGCTTTTAAACTGTCCTACATACAAAATACATCACAAGTCCCTTGGCGGCTTACCTCAGGGCGGGTCATATATCTTGCATAGAACCCGGAATATGAAAAAGAGTCATAGATAAGCCGGTTATCAATTATAGCTTTGAAATATAACTATAATATCATACCTGCGATCCTTTGATTTACACTGCCGGTTTATGTGACCCGAACAGTTTAAGGGTGACAACCCAATCCTGTAAAAGCCGGTACTTCCACACATATGATTACTATTATATGCTGGCGACTTATTGATTAAGGCCAAGCCGGGTCAAATAGAAGCTACTCATTATACCACAGGATCAAAAAACTCTTAAGACAAACTCAAAAAAGACTGTTTGCAGAAAACGTCAAAAGAAATAAACAAAATTTTGAGGCTTCTGATTCGGATACGATCAGTAAACCGTTCCAAAGGGGTTAAGCTAGGATTCGAATATGATCATGTAGCCCCTAGTGGCTTTGGCGTTGCGCCGATCAAAAGGGTACCGACATCTATGTTCTCTTTGGTTCGAATACGACCTATGTTTGAACAGGAAGCCCCCAAATGACCTTGAGAGTTTTTTAACGACGCTGATTCGAATACGATCAACGTCGGACCCAAAAAGGGGTTGAGCTATGATTCAGATACGATCAAGAAGCCCCCTAGTGAGTTTGGCAGTGTGCCGATCAAAAGGGTATCGATAGCTATGTTCTCTTTGGTTCGAATACGACCTATGTTTGAACAGGAAGCCCCCTAGTAACCATGAGGTTTAGCGGCTAGATTCGAATACGATCATGAGCCGAACCAAGAGAGTTAAGCTAGATTCGGATACGATCAGCCCCCAATTGGTCATTTATGGTTAGAATGATAAGAACATATGATCATTGAGGATGAAAAGGACAGAGGTCCTGCTTTATTATTTATCATAATATATACATCTCAAAATATGTACATCATGAGAGCCGGTGGCTCAAGTGTAGTAAGGCCGAAGATGAGCAATGTTCCACGGCCGGCGGGTCTCCTCCTCCGACTTACATGAGTCTTTGTGCTCTCGAACATCGATAAGGTAGTATGACCCGTTGTTCAGGTTCTTGCTGACCACAAAGGGTCCTTCCCAAGGTGGGGATAGCTTGTGCGCATCAGACTGATCCTGGATGAGTCGGAGCACCAAGTCACCTTCTTGAAAGGTTCTGGACTTAACCCAGCAGCTGTGATAACGGCGCAGGTCCTGTTGATAAATCGTCGAGCGGGCTACTGCTAGGTCACGCTTCTCATCCGACAGGTCAAGTGCATCCCGACGGGCTTGTTCATTATCAGTTTCAACATAAGCTGCCACACGGGGTGAGTCATGACGGATGTCACTCGGTAGAACCGCCTCTGTGCCGTAAACCATGAAGAAAGGCGTATAACCCGTGGATCTGTTAGGTGTAGTATTGATGCTCCATATCACAGAAGGCAAGTCCTCCACCCAACAACCCGGCATCCGCTGCAAAGGAACCATAAGCCGAGGTCTGATGCCTTTCAAGATTTCCTGATTGGCTCTTTCAGCCTGCCCATTGGATTGGGGGTGAGCTACTGATGAAACATCAAGCCGGATATGCTCATGTTGACAAAACTCTTCCATGGCACCCTTAGACGGATTAGTACCATTGTCAGTTATAATACTGTGTGGAAAACCAAAGCGAAAGATCACCTTTTTCATGAATTGAACCGCCGTGGCTGCATCACACTTACTGACTGGTTCTGCCTCAACCCACTTTGTGAACTTGTCAACCGCCACCAAGAGGTGGGTCTTTTTATCTTTGGACCTTTTGAAAGGCCCAACCATATCAAGTCCCCAGACTGCAAACGACCAAGTAATTTGAATCATCCTCAATTCTTGAGCCGGCACATGAGCCCGTCATGAGAATTTCTGGCAACCATCACATTTACTGACTAGATCCTCCGCATCAGCATGAGCCGTCAGCCAATAAAAACCATGACGGAAAGCTTTGGCCACAAGAGATTTTGAACCGGCATGATGGCCACAATCTCCCTCATGAATCTCACGAAGAATTTCTTGACCCTCCTCAGGAGAAACACAATGTTGAAACGCTCCAGTGACACTGCGATGATGTAACTCCCCATTGACAATCGTCATTGACTTAGACCGCCAGGTTATCTGCCTGGCCAAGGTTTCGTCCTCAGGCAACTCGCCCCGGGTCATGTAAGCTAAATATGGCACTGTCCAGTCTGGGACAACGTGAAGAGCCGCCACCAGTTGTGCTTCCGGGTCAGGAACAACCAAGTCTTCCTCTGTAGGTAACTTGACAGAAGGGTTATGCAAAACATCCAAAAAGGTGTTAGGTGGTACCGGCTTACGCTGAGACCCCAACCGGCTTAAAGCATCGGCTGCCTCGTTCTTTCTTCGATCAATGTGTTCCACCTGGTAACCCTTGAAGTGTCCAGCAATGGCATCAACTTCAGGGCGATAAGCCGCCATGAGGGGATCCTTAGAATCCCACTTGCCTGATACTTGTTGAGCCACTAAATCTGAGTCGCCAAAGCACCTTACCCGGCTTAAGCTCATCTCCTTAGCCATCCGAAGACCATGGCGCAAGGCCTCATACTCAGCTGCATTGCTAGTACAGGGAAACATCAACAGGAGCACATAACAAAATTTGTCACCTCGAGGGGAAGCTAAAACAACTCCAACCCCCGAGCCTTCCAATTGCCTGGACCCATCAAAATGAATAGTCCAATATGTGTTGTTCGGCTTTTCCTCAGGCATATGCAGCTCCGTCCAATCATTGATGAAATCCACCAATGCTTGAGATTTAATAGCAGTGCGCAGCACATACTTCAAACCATGAGGCCCAAGTTCAATGGCCCACTTGGCGACTCGTCCCGTGGCCTCTCTATTTTGAATGATATCGCCCAAAGGAGCAGAACTGACCACAGTGATGGGGTGACCCTGGAAATATTGCTTAAGCTTCCGGCTTGCCATGAATACCCCATAAACAAGTTTCTGCCAATGTGGACACCTTTGCTTGGACTCAATCAGCACCTCACTGATGTAATAAACCGGTCGTTGAACCGGATGCTCCTTTCTAGCCTCCTTGCGCTCCACCACAATGGCCACACTGACGGCACGTGTGTTAGCAGCCACATACAGCAATAAGGGCTCCTTATCAATAGGAGCGGCATGGACTGGCGTCTCAGACAACTGTCTCTTCAAATCTTCAAAGGCAGTGTTAGCAACATCACTCCAGACGAAATTATCCGTCTTCTTCATCATCTGGTACAGTGGTATGGCCTTCTCACCTAACCGGCTTAAAGCAGCAATACAGCCAGCCAGACGCTGAACGTCATTGATACACGCCGGCTTAGCCAAAGAGGTGATTGCCTTGATCTTCTCCGGGTTAGCCTCAATGCCTCTGTTAGAGACCAGAAAACCCAAAAGCTTGCCAGCTGGCACTCCAAAAACGCACTTTGCCGGGTTAAGCATCATCTTGTAGACCCAGAGATTATCAAAGGTTTCCTTCAGATCATCTATCAAGGTCTCCTTCTCTCTGGACTTCACCACAATGTCATCCACATAAGCATGAACGTTGCGCCCAATCTGATTGTGGAGACAGTTCTGCACACATCGCTGATAAGTCGACTGGGCACTCTTAAGCCCAAAAGGCATAGACACATAACAGAAGGCTCCAAACGGAGTGATGAAAGCCGTCTTCTCCTGGTCCTTAACTGCCATTTTGATCTGATGATATCCAGAATAAGCATCCAAGAAGCTCAAACGCTCACAACCCGCCGTAGCATCAATGATTTGATCAATACGAGGGAGAGCGAAAGGATCAGTTGGGCAAGCCTTATTTAAGTCCATGTAATTCACACACATATGCCAGGTGCCGTTCTTTTTTAGCACAAGCACCGGGTTAGCCAACCATTCTGGGTGAAAAACTTCAACAATAAACCCGGCCGCCAAGAGCCGGGCCACCTCCTCACCAATAGCTTTATGCCTCTCCTCATTAAACCGCCGAAGAAATTGCCCGACCGGCTTAATTTTGGATCAATATTAAGAGTGTGCGCAGCGAGTTCTCTCGGTACACCCGACATGTCAGAAGGTTTCCATGCAAAGATGTCCCGGTTCTCACGGATGAACTCGATGAGCGCGCTTTCCTATTTGGGATCCAGATTGGCACTGATACTGAACTGTTTAGATGAGTCGCCTGGAAGAAAATCAACAAGCTTGGTGTCATCGGCCGACTTAAATTTCATTACCGACTCGTGTTCCGTAGTTGGCTTCTTCAAGGACGTCATGTCCGCCGGGTCAACATTGTCCTTATAGAACTTCAACTCCTCTGTTGCACAAACAGATCCAGCATAAGCAGCGTGACGTTCCTCGCATTCCAAGGCTATCTTCTGGCTCCCATGCACTGTGATGGTGCCCTTGTGACCCGGCATCTTGAGTTGCAGGTAAACATAACACGACCGTGCCATGAACTTTGCGTAAGCCAGCGGCCCAAACAATGCGTGATATGGACTCCGGATTTTGACCACCTCAAAGGTCAACTTCTCAGCCCTGGAATCATGCTCATCCCCAAAGGCTACTTCCAGCTCAATCTTACCCACTGGGTACGCTGACTTACCAGGCACTACTCCATGGAAAACAGTGTTGGATGTCTTGAGATTTTTATTAGTCAATCCCATGCGACGAAAGGTCTCATAATAGAGGATGTTGATGCTGCTGCCTCCATCCATGAGCACTTCTGTGAATTTGTATCCACCAACTTGAGGTGCCACCACTAAGGACAAGTGACCCGGATTGTCAATCCGGGGAGGGTGATCCTCTCTACTCCATGTGATAGGCTGCTCAGACCATCTCAGATAACGAGGGACCACCGGCTCAACAGCGTTCACGGCCCTCTTATGAAGTTTCTGGTCCCTTTTGCATAGACTGGTGGTGAACACATGATATTGTCCACTATTCAGTTGCTTCGGGTTACTCCGATACCCGGATTGCTGCTGCTGCTGACCTCCCTGGCCAGATTGTGATTATAACCACCTTGGTGACCTTGAGGGCCCTGGCCATGAAAGCCGCCACCACCTGAGCCGCCGCCCGGGCCATGAAAACCGCCATCGCCTGAGCCACCGCCCGGCCTGTGATTACCGTCGAACATGTTAGAATTCTTGAAAGCCTTCGTAATCGTACAGTCTTTCCACAGATGAGTGGCCGGCTTCTCCCGGGTGCCGTGCCTTGGACAAGGCTCATTCAGCAATTGCTCAAGGGTGGGACCTGACCCGCCAGACTGAGGAGGTGGCCTCCCCTTGCGTCGTTGATTGTTTCCCTGTGTATTCACCACAAACTCCAAGCTACCATCAGCCTTACGTTTATTATTGCCTCCTTGATTCGCCAGGTTATGCTGAAGACCCTTAGCGTTACCGTTCTTCTTTCCCTTCCCAGTCTTCTCTTCATCAAACGCGGGACCCTTGGTACTATCAGAATCGGCGTATTTAACCAGAGCCGCCATCAGCTGGCCCATGTCATTACAATTGCGCTTGAGCCGCCCTAGCTTCTGTTTCAGAGGTTCAAAACGGCAATTTTTCTCCAACATTAAGACTGCAGAGCCGGCATCCATCTTATCAGATGAATGTATTATTTCCTTCACCCGGCGCACCCAATGGGTCGTGGACTCACCTTCCTCCTGCTTGCAATTAGTCAAGTCCACAATCGACATGGGCTGCTTGCATGTGTCCTTAAAGTTCTGAATGAATCGGGCCTTTAACTCGGCCCAGGAACCAATGGAATTAGGTGGCAGTCCCTTTAACCAAGTGCGGGCCGTTCCATCCAGCATCATAGTGAAGTACTTGGCCATTGCCGCGTCACTGACCTCCAGCAATTCCATGGCCATCTCATAACTTTCAATCCACGCCCCGGGCTGCAAGTTAGCCGTGTAGTTAGGCACCTTCCGAGGTCCCTTAAAATCCTTGGGCAAACGCTCATTATGTAGTGCCGGCACTAAGCAAGGGACACCTCCGGTTCTCGTGGTCGCGCCCGCCTCAATAGAAGTCGTCGGATAAACCGGAAAAGGTTGGTAAGCTGCCTGCTGAGCCGCCCGCTCCATCTCCTGCTGAGCCGCCCGCTCAGCCTCTTGGCGTACCCTATCTTGATTAGCCAAGTTAGGGGCTCCATCTCGCGCTGGGTCTCGCCCACCTGGCTGATCACGGCGCTGGATGTTGCTTGAAACTGCCGCCGAGTCCATATGCCTGCTGTAACTCGGGCTCCCGCTCGGACGAGGGGTCGAATGAATCCTGTCTCGACTGTAAGAGTATGCCTCCTGCTGTACCAGAGCCATCTGAAGAAGTTCTCGGACCCTTCATGTTTCAATTGCCGTCGGGGAGTCGCCCTCCACCGGGAGAGCCGCCAATCGCGCTGTCGCAGCGATCATGTTCTCCAGCGGGTTAGAATAATGACCCGGTGGTGTTGGCACATACTGAGGCGGAGTAGTGTTCACTCGGGGAGGTTCCGTCACCCGTGGCTGAACCGGCGCACCAGCTCCGGGCGTCGCAGCCGGATTTACCTCTGGCGGATTACTGGGACCTGCACCGGGTGTGCGGAAGAGATTTCTAGGATCGTAGATCAAAGGCAGACGGGATTGAGACTTCTGGTGCCTTCTCCTCATGACCTCATTTGATGCGTTTAGATCCATCGTGAGCTGGAACGCTTCTGATTGAAGCTGCTGGGCTCGAGCATCCAAAGCCGCCCGCTCCGTAGCCAATCTGGTGCCTTCAGCTGCTAGGTTTTCCTTGGCTTGTGTTATCTCCTCACTTAACCGAACCACCTCTGCATCATGCTCAGCCTGATCCGCCGGATTAACTATGGCGGTTAACAGGGTTGTCAGTCTATCCGTGAGATCAATCAGCACCTGAGCCGGCGGGCGCACAGGGCCTCCTGCCCCGGCTGCCGCTGACCCGGAGGTTATTGCTGCCGCAGCCATAGAGTTTTGACCTGGTTGAGTGCCGGCCATGAAGATCCCTACTCTGCTCGGCGGCTCAAAGGGGTCCGGAATACTGCTGCCATCGGAACATCCCCCAAGCCCGCCGTCTTGTAGTTGATACAACGAATCCGTCTCACCCATGGACGACTCACCGTCAGAATAGATGGCCGTCTCACCGCCAGACACGGATCCTTCAGGAAGTTCTCCTCCATGGACGCATCCCACGAAGGCACGCTTCATGGCGGGCGGAGCCTGGGCGGGTCTCGCACGCTGAGCCGTCTCGATGATGTCGGTGCAGGTGTCCGGCTTAGGGCCCGGCTCGCTGATCCGGCCGATGAAGACGTGAATTCCGCCGAAGGGGACCCGGTACCCGTACTCAATTGAGCCGGCGTCGGGGCCCCAGCCTGCGTCGTTGATGTAGAGCTTGCCGCGACGACTCTTGGTCATCTGGCTCACAGCGTATCCCTTGAGCCCTTCGAAGCTGCCCTTCAAGAACTCAAATCCACCATGCGCTGGCCCCACGGTGGGCGCCAACTGTCGTGGAATTGTCACGGCAGATGTCCTAGTGAAAGGACTTAGTTGTGGAGCCATCGCAACTAGGAAGCAATAAGGGGTTAATCGGGACAAAGGACACAAGGTTTATACTGGTTCGGCCCCTTGCGATGAAGGTAAAAGCCTACGATCCAGTTTTGAGTAGGATTATGTATGTCTCGATAACCAGGGAGCGAATCCGCTTGACCTAGCTCTCGATTTGATGTTACTTGCCCTAAGCCGCCGATGGGTCGTCCCCTTATATACACGGGTTGACGCCCTGCGGCCTACAGAGTCCCGGCCGGCTCATATACAGTGTCTGGCTCGGTGACTAGTTAATCTTGCCTTATAATACAAGTCATACCATTACGGCGGTTTATCACTACGGGCCTTAAGTCGCCTGTTGGCTTTGGGCCCTTAACTGAACCGCCATCTTCAAACTCGGTCTTGGGCTTCAAGAGTCTTCGTAGGTATAACCCGGCCCCTCCTGGGTGGGTCATACCTAACAGTTATATTCCCAACAGTTTGATATTCCTTTTCTGCGAAACACTGAAATAGGCAAAAAAAACAACAATTTGCACTGGGCCTTCGGTTAATAGGTTAGTCCCAAAAATAATATAAAAAGGTATATTAAAGCCCATTAAACATCCAAAACAGATAATATAATAGCATGGAGCAATCAAAAATTATAGATACGTTGGAGACGTATCAGGTCCCAACTGTCAGGCGGAGGTATGATTATTTTGCGCGTAATAAGGAGGCATTTCCTTGTGTGGACCCCTACTGTCAGCCTCTTCTGATGGCTGTTGTTTGTTGACCATGTTGACCTCGCCACGCCGAGAGCACAAACGCGGTGGACGAGGGCGAGGCCTAGGAAGGGAACGACCCGGAGCCCGCGAAGCCACCGTAGCGGATGCCCACACTGAGGGGTGTACGAGTGCTGACTGGTCGGCTGCGGGGTGAGGCTGACGTCGCTGGAAAATAACAGGATGTGCGGGTGGGTAGAGGGATGGCCTGGCGGCAGCACAGCCAGCCATAGTAGGAGGGAGCAGGCAGTCCCGCCGGCGCTGGTTTGGGCGGCCAGAGTAGGAAGATCAGAGATTGAAGAAGCACGCCGGCCGTTGGATGGACATCCAACAGTCTCTGCTCTGTGTTGACTAAGTTGACTAAGTCAGCCTCCAAATCTGTGGAAAACAACATACAGCCCATTAGCCATTATTTTTAATGTTTTACAGCCCATTTGCTAATTCTTAAGGATATTTGAAGCCCATGTTCTTTTTATTAGCATTACAGACCATATATTCTAGGCACTTCTAAAAACTTCAACGAATTTTTGCATATTTCGGTGGGGTCCGAACTCTTTTAATCACGAAATTTCGAGTCATGTTAAAAATAATTTTTAAAAAATTATATCAAAATAAAATTCAAAAAACAGTTCTCCGCAAAAAATGAATGAAATTTAACATCTTAACTAGCAAGATGCCCGTGCATTGCACGGAACATGAAGATGCATTTGTATGAGTAGTTTATCTTGTGGGAGAAAAGACGATATTTTAATGTAATTGCCAGTTGGCTTTGGTTTTTATAAGAGTAGAGAAATCCAGTAAAAATGATATTTTAATGTAATTGCTGGTTGGCTTTGGTTTAAAAATTTACAACCCATTTCTTACAACTTATAGACCATTTTCTAGGGAAGCCCATTTCTTACTACTTAAATCCCTCCCTCCTCGTCTTGAAAGATTTGCTGCCCAGCAGGGCTGAGAAAAGCAAGTAGGCCTCGGTTTTGGTATTCTCCAAAAAAAAAGAACTGGGCTAGCCATTTTCAGAAAGAAAAAAGATATCAACTGTGCTCGTCATGTGCTTAAATAAAAGCATAAGCGTGGGCTAGACTCGCCACAGCCCCCGCACAGCGCGCAGTTGAGCTCCGTCTCTGAAACTAAAACAACAACTGGGCGGGCTGCTGGGTCCCTGGTGTTATCTGCTCGTTGTGTAATTTTAACAAATCCGCCGCCGTGCCGGCCTATGCATCACCGGTGTGAGATGAGACGTTGATGACTTGTCCTGGCGACATGCCGCCGTTGGTGGACTCCGCGTCCCCCTTGCTGAAGTCGACCGCGTCCTCGTCCACGTCCCCGACGCCACCCTCAAGGTTGTAGTACTCATAGTAGTGGCTGCGCCAGAGCTCGCGTTGGTACTCCACCGCCGATTCCTCGATGGACAGACTCTTCTCTACCTCGACATCGGCCACGCGCAACTCCTCCTCCCGGCGCTCCTCGATCTCCGCCGCCTCCTGCATCTCCAGCTTCCGCTCGGCGACCTCATGAGGAAGCAGGTGCTCCATGGCCACCGCCGCCTTTTCGGACGTGGGTTGCATGCTGGAGCCTGAGGTGGCCTGGAATATCTTGGCGTGTGCATCCTCGATCTTGGCGTGGATGGCCTCGACCCGGGCCAGGGCGACATCAGCGGCACAGACGGCAGCTCGAGCGCTCTCGGCGTTTGCAGCCGCCGTCGCAGCAGCAGCTGCAGCTGTCTCAGCTGATGCAGCTACCCTGCCGGCTGCCGCAGACGCCCTCTCAGCGGAAGCGGCCGCGCTCAATGCGGATGCGGCAGCACTCTCGGCGTAGGCAGCCGGGCTCTCGGCGCAGGCGGCGGCGCTCGGGGGGGTGGGACGCGGCCATCATACGAGCCTTCATGAAGCGTTTCCATGGCGTCATCTTTGCAAGAAGGGGGTGCGGGAATGGGAATTGGGATTCGTGGATTCGGGGGTTGCCGACACTGGAGCAGATGAGCCGGCGAAGCTTAATGAGGGAGACTTAAATAGACCCAGATATTTTCATCGCAAAGGGAAGATGCGGCAGTGTAGTGGCAGGTGGAAGATGCGGCAGTGTAGTGGCAGGTGGAGGGGAGTACGAGGGCAATAACATGCAACTCAAGCTTACAAACGGTACAAAAAGCCCAAGGATTAATTATTCATCAAATTTTTAGACACAACCCAGATTGAACATGGCAGTAACATCTAAACCAACCACTCTTTTTCGCAGTCACAAACAAATGGATCAGTCTGATCCATAAAATCAACATCCTGTGCAAAAAAAAATTTATCTCAGGATGACTACAACTTGTTGTAAATAGAAGCCGAGCACGTTTAGAAGCCCATTTGTCCACCTGAAACTTCTTTTTTTCTGTTCAACGTGTCCATCCGTTAGAAATCTCTTGCGATAAAACTTAAGCCTCATGGACAATAGTAACCTCGCATTCAACATGAAGAATGTGACAAAGCTTCTGTTTGCCTGGTTGGATGCATATCTTTCCATCGTTATTGTCCTCAAACGAATGTTGTGAGAACTGCGAAAATCCTGGTGCTTATTACACCACCGATTGGTTATATGTTTTTCTCCATGTGGTCGCAGTACCTAAGTAGACATGAAGATTGAAAACCGTTAAGGTCTGAAAAACAGTATGCCGAAAGAGCGACAGCTGAACGGTTAATTCTAGTACAATATATACGGGCTTTCAAGGTGCATGAAATCATCACCTCTATATATAAATTCTCCAGAGATCGAAAGCATCGCAGCAAGCCAATAATTATGTTCAGATCAAAACTAGACATTCTGATATATAAGATCTTGACATAATCCAGCAACATTGATAGGCTATCCATGGACGAACTCTTCATTGAGCATATAACATAATATTTGTACCCAAAGTGTACTCCAAGATGATATAAAACTTATGCACACAAATGGAAAATGCAGCTTATGATTACAAATGTGTAGATGATAATATACGGTACCTGAAAAAGTGAGGAGCCAAACACCAACTTCCTGTGATGATTAAACGGATCATGAATTACACCCAAGGTCTCCAGTTTGGGCGCAGAGACGACAGTTATTTGCGAAGGTTTATAACAATTATCAAGGAGCAACCTTTGAAGTGAAGGGGCATCTTCGATGATGAGCTGTTGTCCTTCAAAAGAAATTTCAATGCTTTTAAGGTGAGGCGACTTTATTTGGAGACAACTGATAGGGATTTCTATTCCCAAAACAATTAGCAAGTGCTCCAGGGCAGGGCAACTGGAGTGGATGATGTTGTGCAGTGATGCCTCCGACAGATAAACCACCACAAGTGAAAGTTTTTTTAGCAGTGAGAGTCGAAGCATTTGTACCAGATCGTCTGGTAGATGGCACCGGGCGAAGGTGGCGGTGTGGAGAGAGGAGGAAAACCGCGAGATGGACAATGGTGGTGTGGGCACGAATTCTTGGTGTGTTCATGGTATGAAACTTTCGTGGTAATGGTAGAACTCAAACTGCTGGAGTTTTCTGAATTCAGGGGATGTCAGCCAAGCGTCCACTGCGCCGGGTATGGACAACAGGTAGCGTGTCGGGATGCAGAGCCGTTGAACGGGGCCCAGCTGGTGAGAGGAGACGATGGCTCTAAGGAGATCAAATTCAGGAAGGACAGATATCTGACGACAGTCGAGATTGAGGGGGGCGGTGCGCCATAGAGGGTGCCACCGAGTTGAGAGGACTTGTGTGCGGCAGCAATCCTTGGTGGGGAGAAGCGAGATGATCTCCTCAAGATGACGTCCGGGAGATCGCTGATGCGGTCCACCGGAGATTCGACCGGTTCCTCAGATCCGGGTGGGGGGGCTCACCGCTTCTCCCCGCGATGCCGGGTGCGGGATCTACAACCGGCGTCGCCGCTCGCGGGAGCCTCATCTTCTTGCCGCTGGGGCCAGCCGACTCCATTTTCCTTGTGGGCGTCATGCCGAGCTCACGGATTTGAGCAGACTAGTCAAAGATGAGCCTAGTGGCAGTGCGAGTGGGGAAGAAGGAGGGCTGGGGTTTTCTGTAGGAGTGGAAGAAGAGGAGCAGGCGTTTTCTATACGAGTGAGGAAGAAGGTGAGCGGGAGTTTTCTGGAAGAGTGAGGAAGATGGGGAGCGAGGGGAATTGGGGCGAGACGGAAGCGTAAGTGGAAGCGAGGAGGAAGGAGGGTTTTCCTGGGATCGCCCCCTCTTTAAGAAATATGGGCTTCTCCTCGCAAAAAACAAAAAAAGGGCTTTAAGATGAATAGGCTTTTATATCGGCCCAATCGGCTGCCCGTGTTTCATACTGGAGGGCCTTGTGCTAGAGGCAGCCCGAGACACTCTCAAGCTTATTGCCCATTCGAAAGAAAAAAAAAGAGACGCCTCCAGCTTATGGCTACTCATCGGTAACCTTTTTCAACTTGGCATCCACCAAATTAGAGGATGCGGTACTGGATGCAGACACTCACACTAGTCGCGTAGCGCGGCAAAGTGAGGTGTCAAATAACAGGCCTACAATATACTTACTAGATTGTGAAGGTTCACAGGCTAGTCAACATTTACATTAAACTAAGCTTCAGAAGATACGGTATGCATACTAACATTCAGAAGAACAAAAGTTCAGCATGTTTATGCATCTTAATGATTCACCATACTATAACCAATACAAAGCTGTGAGAAGGTGTGGAAATAAAGAAAATCGGTCGATGCTTCTCTGAGCAAAGGGCCTCCCTGCGCACACATTAATTTCCTGGGCATGCTTGTTTCTTCTCAATGTTGCGAGCACTTTGAGCATGTTGTCAACTCCATAGCTAGCTAGCTGCCTCATCTTGCAATTGATGCTGACACATTTGCAGCAAACACATGAGGCAATAGAGATGACTCAACATGAGTCCATATTGTGCAGTTCCCCAGAAATCATCTTCATTGTCCTAAATCTGAAAAGATAGGAAAACAATAGCTATACTTAAACGGTGTTGCAAAACAGTAGCACATATTAATAGCTCGGCATGACAAAACATGATCATCTGGACGAAGGGGATACTGACCTGCCTGAGGAAGATTATATATAATTTCATAAGTCCTTGGTTGATTTCCACCTTCGGCTGCACTGGTTGTTTGCCACTCCACACATGACAGGATCGTTCCGCACTGCAATCAGCAAGTCAATGTATGAATAATTAAGCTTATTTCATCTTGCGGTGGTCATTGTAGCTAGTTACGAATGTAGGAATACCTGGAGCACCATGAGGTTAGCTGACAGCAGGTAGATGCAGCGATATAAGTTTTGTGCGGTGCTGCCAAAATTGAGGTTTGTATCCCTTCCCGTTATGAGAATTCTTCTTGAAGTTGGTAGAATGTGACGGCTTCTTCTTTGCATCAAACTTGCCTTTCCCCTGAGATTTGTTCTTGTTGTTTTGGGGCTGGTTGGGCTAGAAGTTCTTCTCGTGTACCATGTGGGCACTAGAAGCTCCCTCAGCGACCCGAGCACGTGTGTCTTTTTCTCTTGCCTTCTCTTCAAAATGAAGAGTGCTAATGAGATCCAAAGCCGAAAACTCATGTCTCTTGTTTTTCAGAGAAGTAGCAAAATCGTTCCATGAAGGTGGAAGCTTGGCAATGATGGTCCCAACAACAAATGTGTCCGACAACACACACTTGAAGTACTCAAGTTCCTTAGCGAGTGACTGTATCTCATGAGTCTGCTGAACAACAGAGCACTCATCAGTCATCTTGTAGTCACAGAATTGCTCCATGATGTACAACTCGTTGCCAGCGCCCGAGGCCTCAAATGTGGCCTCGAGCGTAGCCCACATGTCTTTGCTGCTGTCAAACGACATATATGAATCCACAATGGAATCGTCAAGAACACTCAGCATGGCGGCTTTGAAGAGGGTATCCATGTTCTCAAAAGCTTCCTGCTGTGTAGGATTAAGATCGCCCTCAGGCTTACCCTTAGTGGCGTCATAGCAGTACATGATCTAAAACCAATATACTGCTCTTGTGCGCCACCTTTTATATTGCACCCCCTTAAAAGTAGGCGGCTTCAAAAGCATAGCAAAACCACTCGGAGTAAATTGCCTATAATTAGGTTTTTGGATTGGATTGTTGAATATATGAGCAATTTACTATGAGATGTAATCCGAATAAACTAAATAGATCATGACGACAATTGCAAAGATCAAAGTAATGATGCGGAATAAACCAGGAGGACAGAATCACATACTGTACAGCGGGAGCAGAACCACTATGGTTGATGTTGTCACTCATGTCGTTGATGAAGAGGTTACTGAGGTCGGGGAAGAAGGCTGTCGTTGAGGAAGTCGTCGCTGGCAGCAGTCACAGGAGTGTGCTCCCCAAAAACCTGACCGCCCCTCTCCCATACAGGATCACGAAAGGCGGGGTTCGGAGGACTGATGTCCCTTCTCACAGTGCACGCCGGAAGGAGGGATGGAGAAGAATTGTGTGGCGGCGCTAAGATCTGGAATGGTGCGAAACCATATGATACAACGGCGGCTAGGGTAGAGCCTGTCAGGTCGGTTGTGCGAGCTAGTAAGACCAAGTATAATAGTAGGCCTTTGGCCCAAACCCCACGTCCAAGTCAATAATAGCCCCACTATCCAAAAGAATTAGAAACGGCTGAGTAATTAAGGCATCCGTTAATTATTAATTAATGACTTAATAAATTTACCGACTCACACCACACTTAGAGCATGGTTACTAGTATAGCCAACATCCGGCTATATGAAGTTGGCACATCATCTAGAACCAACCTAATACGTAGCCTGCTTACAATAGTTAGTCCCTTTAGTATAATACTATATCATTAATAATGGCCCCACCTTTTGTCTCACAAAGTATGTGTAGTCTGAAATGCCGGGCGTGCAGCGGGCGGTGCCCTCGGTCGGCGTGCCGCTTCAACGGCGGAAGCAGTGAGAGGTCGCGTCACCCCGACTTGCCATTAATGTGGAGCGGCGGGCTCAGCTGGCGTCGGGCGGGAAGGTTTTGATTTTTGATTTAGTTGTTGTGCTGCTATCGTCCAATATTCGCGTGTGGTTGTTTGTAGAATAAAAAAGGAGGTACTCCTACTTATGTAGTTATGTTACTCCCACTATGGCTAGCCTAAGGTTAGTAGGTGACCTTGCGCTTGGCTCTTCGCCTCTTTCGGAAGTCGAACAATAATGGTGGTACTACAGTAGTACTTCTGGCAATCTGATACCAAATGAATTGCTGCATGTCCACCGCTTGTAAGCAAAAGTTTCTCCTCGTGCTGAGAGCCACCGCGCACGCGTTGGCGAGGGAGAAGGCGTAGTAAGCAAGCTTCTCGTCGTTCTGCGAGTTGACGGGACACATCAAAGTTATTTAATAGTACGTACTCTCTCCAAAAAAGGGCTGACCATGTCATGGCTACCATCCCGTGCTCCGTCGTTGAGTATGTGCACTATTCATGTGCCATCGAGGAGAAAAAATATTGCATACTAGGAGTAGGTGCCATCGAAGTGCACGACTCACTTACGCACTGCTTATCTGGTTATCTCCATTTTCTTGCATGACATGTGCACCTTAATGCTAGATGTCTCGCGTGTTGGCAAAAGGATGAACAAAGCTCACGTAAAAAAAGAGTGGAAGAACATAGATTCCCGATGACCGAGAAGGAGCAAGGAACCTCGCGGTGGAGCGTCTGCAAGGAACCTTGTGCATTTTCCCCTGTTTTTTGCCGCCTGCCCACCTATAAACAAATAAAAGAACATGAACTCTTCGCTAATCACTAGACACGATACATCAGGATGCTAAGTTGAAGATATTTTATTAGTTTATATTGATAACCACGCAAGAAGGCACGCATGTACAGGACGCATGCAGCCACGCATGGACACACGCCAACGCACTAACTCATGCCATCCAACTCATGCACAAATGCGCACAGCATGGAGCACACAACGCACGTACACAACACATGCATGCACACACACTCAGCCGCAGAATGCACGTGAATAACACATGCATGCGCACACACTCGGCTGCATGGAGGCGTGCGCCATCTGCGGTGACGTCCGGTTCGTCGTGCTACGGCAAAGCTCGCACACAACGGCGCCTATGCATCTCTTGCAGTACCTCTTTGCCATCGTCGCTCAACGACTAGCTGGAGACGAAGACGACCGCAGCCTCGGCCTTAGAGCTAGCACCGATGGAAAAGCACACACGCTGCACACACACGAGCACGTACGGAGTGCCCACGATGTGGTGCGTCCCCAGTCGCCTCTACTCCTTCCGCGCACTTTGTCTATGAAGGCGGCTGCATGCCTAATGATCACTACTGCAGGATGGTCCAAACGCGACACTACGATCAGAGACCCTTCGACGAAATTGTGTGCGATGCCATAATCGCAAACGGTGGTGTAAAAAACCGTCAAAAAAGGTGCAAAACGTTTGCAATGACAGATGCATCAAACACGGTTCAGAATTAGTTGCGTGTGCAATGCAGGGCATACGGTTCAGCTCAATTAACTATTTGGGATGAGGAGGCACAAAAGAAACGGGCAGCCAGATGAAGGCGTGTGCGATATACAGCAGACGGTTCACTGGGATGAACTGTGTGTGATTAGGCAACACAATGGAAACGGTTCAACTGAACAAGATGTGTGTGATACGCGGAAAACAGGTCCGTAATCTGAAATGTGTGTGAAGACCAATAATAACACAGACGATTGCTGCTAATAAGCCGTGTGAATTGCTCTGTCTACAGTAGAATAACATGTATATATATATAACTGAAATAGACAACCAATTACATAAGTGACTATACAGATCATTCGCACACACCTCAATAAACAATTGCATGCATTCTAAAGTACGAGAAATGATCGTCTAGTCATCTACCTCTTGTGACGCTCCCGCCACTGCTATGTGGCTCGATCCCTCATCTTTGTCAGGAAGAAGACAGTTCCTCATGTCAACGATCCGCCTGTACATCTCGTACGCGTCCATGGCCGTGTACTTGACATGTTGTTCATCCAGTCTCTTATGCCACACACTGTGCCAGGCGTTCTTGTCCTTATTGCTCTCTTCCTTCATCTTCGCGTAGTAGGGGTCAATGATGGCTGAGGCGAGGTCAACCAGGGAGTTCAATTTGTTTTTGTCGCTGCCCCAGACCTTGTAGTGGTGCTGGATGTTGACAAGATTCGGGCATTTCAAGTCCGAAACCTTGAGCACTTTCAGATGGTTGGTGGTGTCCACCGTAGCGAAACTGTAGCCGGAGCTGTTGATAAACCTGGAGAAACGCTCGCAAGGCCTTGTGGCAAGGTGGAACTGGTAGACGAGGACGTCATGTCGCACGCACAACTGGGCGACGACAACCTTCTGATTGTGCCCAGCATGACCGATGGTGTACTCGAGGTTGAAGTCGACCACTCGGTACTTGTCCACGGCAAGGAACTGCTCCATAGTTTGGATGGAGCTCTCCATTGAGACCGGATCGATCGTGTAAACCACCGAGAGGGCCTTCCCCCTCACGTGGGTGTCCACTACGTGATGCGTGGTGAACTGCCCGCCGTTGTCGTCGTCGGTCGCTGGGAGCGCCGTTGTCGTCACGGGGAGCACCATTGGAACCGCTGGATGTCCTCTCTGTATGTGTCCTCGTGGGAGTGCTTATTGTGTCGTGTGAGACGAGAGATGAAGGTAAAGGGCAGCAAGAATAAAAGGGGGTCGGGCGCGTGGATTCTCGGCGCATCCGCATGGGAGTTTTTGCAGCGGGTAACTGCATCGTCGCGCCACGCCCGGCGCAACCGCTTGCACACGAACGTGCGTGATCGTGCGCCGGCCCCAAACACTGGTAGCGCGCGTGGAGGGACGAGGGCAGAGCACCTGGAGGGATGCAAGAGCAAAGCGCGCGCGGCGGGACGCGAGCAGAGCCGCCGCGGCCGCCTGAACCGCAAGCAACCACACGCATAGAGCAGTTGAACACGCAGGAAATGGTTGCCTACAAGCCGACCAACAGTTGCATCGCTGCGTAGAGAGCGGCCGTGTGGTACCACCTCCGTCTAGTCTATAGTCTCCTTTATATTCCGTGTCATACTTTGCCCTCAAATTTAACCAACAAAATGTTAATGCATGTTTTAAAAATTATATAATTGGAAACTATGTTCAAATAAATCCAACTATATAATCTTTGGCGACATGCATTCGTATTTTATTAGTTAAATCATACTTATAAACCAGGACGGTGGTATAGTAGGTAATTAAATCGCAAACATTTTTTTATTAACCGTATGTGTACGTGGCCTTTCGTCCTCCTCTCACACGTCTTGTCACCCCGTTGCCGCAGACGGCTTACAGCGCAAGCTTGTGCAGCGCGCGGGTGCGTTCTTTTTGCCAAACGATGGTGCTAATGAATCGTCGGTGAGCCCGTTCCCGCGCAATCTCGCAGGTTCCCGTGCAAGCTTCCAGCCCGACTCGGTGAAATCCCCCAAAATCCCAATGCTTACCGGCCTGCTATAAAAACCCTCATGACCGGCGAGTCCTGCGTCGCATTTTCCCCTCCATCCCTGTAGCTTATCTCGTTTGCTTCTCCCACAATCGCCAATGGCACCGGTCTGTCGTCCTCGCTCAGCCACTCCGCCGTCATCAGAGGACAACTCCAGCTAGGAGGCTACACCGCCGTGGCGGCGCAGTCCCCGGTGTAGTGTACTGCGCGTGGCGTCCCTGTTGGGTGTGAGCGGAACACCCACCACACGCTCCGCCGCCGGTGCCCGTCTGCAGCTGTTGCCGGCCTCCGTTGCCGCCACACCACTGTCGAAAGCCAAGGCCATTGCCCGCTCTGTCGCCGCGGCCCAAAGGCGGGAGGTGGCCGTCGTGGCCGCCACCCCACTGCCGGCCACTCTGGCCATCACCCGCTCCGCCACCGCGGCCCAAAGGCGGGAGGTGGTGGTCATGGCCGCCACCCCGTCATCGGTCGCCGTGGCCGCCAGCCCACCGTCCACCGCCGGGGTCATCACACGCTCCGCCACCGCCGCCTGAAGGTGGGAGGCGGAGGTGGATGCCCGCACGCGCGTCAGCGACCTTATGCGCTATACCGAGTTCCTGTGGGAGGAGGAGGAGCGCCTCGTCGAGCACGCAAAGAGACTTACCGCCGCCGTGGCTGCGGCACATGCCGCCTCAGAGGCGAGGAATCAAGAGATCTACAAGGAGAACCACCGATCCAAGAGGGGTCGTCTGGAGCGACAGAGGGCGTTCGAGGTGAGCGTCGCTGAAGCTGCATTTGCGGTAGGCACCGCATTGCGGTTGCCCAGCTCATCGGTAGGCTCCTCCTCCTCCGCCTCTTACTGAGCGCGCTCGGCAGAGGAGAGGCAGTCGGAAGTAGTACAAAGCCCCTCCGCAGTAGTAGTACTAGTATTTAGGGGCTATTTTGTTCGGTTCATCTGACTATAGATGTGGTGGAACTGTGCAACGTACTTAAAATTAGCTAGTATATATAGTTGAACTAGCTATTTCAGTACGTGGTTGGAAACAATTGGGGAAAAGTTTGGTCGGTTCATCTGTCGAGTTGAACTATTTGTATAAATTAAGAATGACTGCTTAATCTATGAATGAAATCTATGCTTAATTACTGAATTTTAGTTGCAAAAATTAGATACTGCTAGTGATTTTTAGCTTCATATTTTGACAAATCGCAGTGTTACAAGGACTGAAAAATCTTACCAAAATGTTTGTACGTGGTTGCACACGGGTCATCCAAAACAACCGTTTGCATTGAAGGGATGCACAAATCCTGCGTTGCTCTCACTTTGCATACGGGTGTTCTATCTAAAATGTTTGCGATCAAGAGCTGCAGAAATCCTACTCGGCACATTTTCTCTTGGCTTCCTGGGGAAGTTGTCGGTTTGCATACGGGTGTTCTAGCTAAAACGTTTGCAATGAGTGTTTTATATTTAAAAAGCGAATTGAACTGCGGCTTGGGCGCCATTAATGGAGAGGATGCGAGCAAGGCGGGCGGCCATGGAAGTCAAAGGGCTTGCTTCCCAGTGAGCCTGCGCAGCGTACAA
The DNA here is from genome assembly GCF_018294505.1 of Triticum aestivum. Classification (NCBI taxonomy): domain Eukaryota; kingdom Viridiplantae; phylum Streptophyta; class Magnoliopsida; order Poales; family Poaceae; genus Triticum; species Triticum aestivum. The sequence goes on along the minus strand of NC_057811.1, from coordinate 222,168,061 downwards.
CTCGCATGCTTCCCGGTGAGCCTGCGCACTCGAGGACAACTTGCACGCCTCTCGATCAGCCTGCACACCGGAGGGCACTCGCATGCCTCCCGTTCAGTCAAGGTCAAGCAGCTGTCCGCACGGCACCTCCTATAGCCATTAAAACTAAGACACGTGCCGTCACATGAATGGTTAACAGAATTTTTGATTTACTAGAATTTAGAAACCAGGCATCTCAATGTTTTACCAGCAATCAACGGTGCCCTGGTCTTTGAAATTCATTCCCATTTCTTGCATGGGACCTAAGCATGCACCCAATGACACAAATTTGATTTTTCAACCAATTTATATGCACTGGAGCATGTGCATGTAGTTCAAATTTGAAGTATGCACATAAATGCATTGAAAACTCAGTTAATGGATAAAAATGTCCAAACGAACCCCAAAAAATCACAAAAAATCACACAACACTCCTGTTGTTCTATGTTGACACGAGAATTTTTTTTGAAAACAATAAGAGGCAATGGATATCGTTTCGTCCCCAAAGGTGGGACTTTCCCTACCGAAAACCATCATGCTTGTTGTGAGAAGCTCCGGTTTGTGAGAAGCATATACCCAAACCTGCCCCAAATGGGACGAAATTGGTACCACGGCATGTTGATGCCGCTCCATGATAGCATGGCAAGTTTCATGAATTTCAGACGAGTTTTGGATTTACTATAATTTAAAAACCCGGCATCTCAATGTTTGCCGGCAATCAACGGTGCCCTGGTGTTTGAAATTCATTCCCATTTCTTGCATGGGACCTAAGCATGCACCCAAGGACACATATTTGATTTTTTGACCAATTTATATGCACTGGAGCATGTGCATGTAGCTCAAATTTGAATTATGCACATAAATGCATTGAAAACTCAGTTAATGCACAAAAATGTCCAAACGAACCCCGAAAAATCAAAAAAGTTCACACAACACTCCTGTTGTTCTATGTTGACACGAGAAAAATATTTGAAAGCAATAAGAGGCAATGGATATCGTTTCGTCCCCAAAGGTGGGACGTTCCCTACCGAAAACCATCATGCTTGTTGTGAGAAGCTCCGGTTTGTGAGAAGCATAGACCCAAACCTGCCCCAAATGGGACAAAATTTGTACCACGGCAAGTTGATGCCGCTCCATGATAGCATGCCAAGTTTCATGAATTTCAGGCAAGTTTTGGATTACTAGAATTTCATGCATCTCAATGTTTTACCGGCAATCAACGGTGCCCTGGTGTTTGAAATTCGTTCCCATTTCTTGCATGGGACCTAAGCATGCACCCAAGGACACAGATTTGATTTTTCGACCAATTTATATGCACTGGAGCATGTGTAGTTCAAATTTGAATTATGCACATAAATGCATTGAAAACTCAGTTAATGCATAAAAATGTCCAAACGAACCCCAAAAATCACAAAAATTCACACAACACTCCAATTGTTCTATGTTGACACGAGAAAAAAATTTGAAAGCAATAAGAGGCAATGGATATCATTTCGTCCCCAAAGGTGGGACATTCCCTACCGAAAATCATCATGCTTGTTATGAGAAGCTCCGGTTTGTGAGAAGCATATACCCAAACCTGCCCCAAATGGGACAAAATTTGTACCACGGCATGTTGATGCCGCTCCATGATAGCATGCCAAGTTTCATGAATTTCAGACGAGTTTTGGATTTACTATAATTTAAAAACCCGACATCTCAATGTTTTGCCGGCAATCGACGGTGCCCTGGTGTTTGGAATTCATTCCCATTTCTTGCATGGGACCTAAGCATGCACCCAAGGACACCGATTTGATTTTTCAACCAATTTATATGCACTGGAGCATGTGCATGTAGTGCAAATTTGAATTATGCACATAAATGCATTGAAAACTCAGTTAATGCATAAAAATGTCCAAACAAACCCCGAAAAATCACAAAAATTCACACAACACTCTTGTTGTTCTATGTTGACACGGGAAAAAAATTTGAAAGCAATAAGAGGCAATGGATATCATTTCGTCCCCAAAGGTGGGACGTTCCCTACCGAAAACCATCATGGTTGTTGTGAGAAGCTCCGGTTTGTGAGAAGCATATACCCAAACTTGCCCCTAATGGGAAAAAATTTGTACCACGTCATGTTGATGCCACTCCATGATAGCATGCCAAGTTTCATGAATTCCAGACGAGTTTTTGATTTACTTGAATTTAAAAACCAGGCATCTCAATGTTTTGCTGGCAATCAACGGTGCCATGGTGTTTGAAATTCATTCCCATTTCTTGCATGGGACCTATAAGCATGCACCCAAGGACACATATTTGATTTTTCAACCAATTCATATGCACTGGAGCATGTGCATGTAGTTCAATTTTGAATTGTTCACCTGAAATGGCTAGAAAACCAATTTAATGTATAAAATGTTCAAACGAACCCTGAATAATTCCAATTCTTTTACGACACACATATAGTTGCATGTTCACTCCAGATAAAGGGTCTAGCAATTCAAACACCGTCCATTGCCGCTGTGACCCCATTATGTAATTCAAATCAAGTATATCGCACATAGTTTATTATCAGCAACCGTGTGAGATGCAGCACAAAATATCTTGGAGCACCGTCGCTGTATAGTACGCCTATGGCTTACACGAGAAGGTGCGTCGGCTACAGTCCAGAGCTGGCGTCTCAAGCACACTAGCTCGCTCCCCAAATATCATTTCACTGTTCAATCGTCGCCGGTGAAAGATGGGCACGTGGACCCACGTCGTGAGAGCAACTTCGGTGGCCCACTCCGGCGAGAGCGTGGCCGCAGCCGCCACGCGCATGCTAACAAGGTGCATGAGCGCGGCACAATCTGCGACCGGGCGGCAAAGGCAGCCCAAATGGCCAATGTTGCTTCTTAGGTGGCGGCAGCAACATCTGCCTCGGGGATAGCAACTGGCGAGAGCGGCACAGCAGCTGTCCGTTCTGCAGCGGTGGCCTCAGCCCTGATGGAGGCCGCCCACGACCATGTCGAGGCCGCCAACGCCCAGCTCGAGGTAGAAGCTTCTCCGACAATGGTCGGCAACCCACGGCCGAAGAGCTGGCAATCGCCGAGAGCGTTCGAGCAGCCGTCCGTTCCTTCGCCGCATACCTTGCGACGATGGAGCCCGTCCAAGCCCAGATCGTGTCCGCCCACGCCCAGCTCGTGGTAGCCTTTTCCAAAGAGATGGCGGACGCGGATGGCGAGATCCTTGCCGAGTATGGTGCGATGGATGCCATGGAGCCCCTTCCCCAGGAGACCGTCGGGCGCGAGCTGGACATGGAGGCGGCAGCGGAGATCGACAAGCACCAGCCGTAGTAGTACTCTTTGTTTTGTTTAATTAAGAGCACCGGTCTTTAATTTGTTAGAGTAATGTTTAGGTCAGCTAGCTCTGTTTAATTGCTGAACTTGCTCGATTAAGAAGTGTGGCTGTGCTGTAGTCTCCTTTGTGTACCCAAATTATGCAATGACGTGGATGACCACTGTAACCATGGAAATTCGAACCAAAACTTTTGACATTCAAACTCATCACACACGGGTTAAGCTATCTGAATCGTTTGTGATGTCCACATATCATACACAGTTCTGAATAAGGGACTGTGTCTGATGACACTTTGCGCGCCAGTTTTTTCGCTAAAGCGATTCCAAATTTTCGGCTTCCGCAGAAATATCTACCTCCCCGCCCCTCCCCCTTACCAAAAGCCACATTTCCCCTCTTTCTGCCTTCCTTTCCAAGTTGAAACCTTCACTCCTTCTTGCAGCGCTGCCTCCTCGTCGGCGACCCTCCTTCACGCTGCTCGGCCTCCTCTATACAGGCAGGTAATCCACACCCGACCCCCATCCTCCTCATCCTTCCACACCCCACATGCCCCGACCGCCGGCGCGAGTGCGACACCTTCCACCCAAATAACCGCCCCTCCACCAAATAAGCGCCGACCTAAGTCATGGTGCACGCAGTATAGCCAGGACCTCAAGGAGCATTTGGCAACGGAGAAGCAAATCGCGGCCGCACACGCGGATGAGGTCGCGACGGCTGCCATTCGTGCCAACCCCTAGATCTTGAAGGAACACCTTGCCATTTGCTAGCTACTCCGGTTAAGCATGCTCGGTTCACCCGTTGCGTGTGCTACTCCTGCCTTTCCTTCACAAATTCTAGTGAATTGTGCTGTCTAATTTTACCATGCAATCTGTTGCTCTAGTGTATATGTTCTATATGTCGTGAAGTGTGGTGCTCACTTATTAACTGTTTTGTTAATTAGTTGTCGTCTTCAGTTAACTATTTGGTTCAATTATGCAAATGTGATGTTCAATTCTTCAGGCTGCAATTTTGTATTGTCTTCCATGTGAGAAATAAATCGAATTTATCTTTACAAAATTGTGGGTGCATTCTGTTATTGTATACCATGTGAGGAATAAATTGAATTTGGCTGTAGTAAATACATGAGAAACAAATACAATTGCTACAATTGGCTGTAGTTAACTGTTTGATCTTCTACTAGGAGTATGTTATATTGTGCAATGTGGTGCTCAGTTAATGTTTGGTTCATTTGTTGTGGTGTTTAGTTAACTGCTTGGTTCAATTCTGCAATGCAATGTCCAATTGTCGTGGGTAGAATTTTGTATTGTTGTGCATGTGAGGAATAAATCGAATTTGGCAGCACTTAATACATAAGAAACATATACAAATGCTATATTTCCTAGTTCTTAATCATGCTTGGTTTGGGTAAATGGGTTTTTTGTGTGGCTTGAATTAATCTAATGAATCTGCAATGTGCTTATTTCTCATCAACATATTTTACTGATAGCATGCGAACCCTTACTTAACCTGATGACTAACTACCTTATATGTGTTGCAGGGAAACAATGGAGCACTGAGGTTTACAATCGAGGTTAGCACGTGCATGGTCTGTTGTCTAAAAGCACATTATTGTGCAATTGCAGGAACCATTCTAATATTTTGGTTTTTAACAATTTGGTCTTGCACATGTAGGTCCTGCTGTCAGAGGTTTTGACCCACTGTTCGACCCTTTTTGCATATGGGGAAATGAGTTGTCCATGAATGTCAATCAAAACAAGAAACTCGGAAAGATTGTTAGGATAAAGAAATTAGCGAAAAAAACAACAAGATCTTTGTCTGCAAGAAGACATCAGTTCACTACAAGATGGTACTAACTATTATACCTTGCCTTTTTTTATTCCTTTGCCCCATTTCCAATATAGAGAAGATATTTATGCACATCCTTGTTTTCAGGCCTTTCCAAAGCAGTTCACTGATGATTACCTCTCAAACCACCTCTATGGTCAGGAGGCGAGGAAGGTTTTCATACAACACCCACGGTTCAATATTTAAGTGTTCCTGAAGAGGACGAAGGACGGACGGTCAATCATCCACAGGCACTGGCCTAAAGTTGCAAAGACCTTCAACATGAATGAAGGCTCAATATTCGCCTTCCGCTTCAGCAGTTTTCCAGATGAGATGCATCTGTCTATATACCGTCTATGATGCTAATTTCGAAAGGTTCTACATGTTGCATGTGGAACTTGCTGCTGGTGCAGTTGTGTAATGGGGTAGCTGAGTGCTGAAGCTATATCATGTTGTACTCTGATGTATTTCAATTATGAAATTCTGCTTCCTTAATATGGAAATGAAATATATTGTATGCATAATATGAAATGTCAATTAGATTAATAAATGGATTATGAATAATCGGATAATTAGCCTGCTAATGGCGAATTTTCCTGCTAATTGGGTTTTGCTATTGCAAACGGTTGTTGAAAAAATACCGTGGGCGATGACCTCACAGTTTCTAGGAATAAACCGTGTTGGATCAATGAACAATCACACACGACTTTCTCTTGAAAACTGTTTGCGTTAGGCCACCTTGCGCAAACGTTTACCACATAAAAACCGTGTGTGATGGACAGCCTTTGCCACACAGTTTCTTCTATGGACCGTGTGTGATACATTCAATAACGCAAACGATTTAACGGGAAAAATTGTGTGTGGTGTACTTGTGAACGGAAATGTTTTCCTTGGAGCGACTGTGTGGGATGTGCATACGAACGGAAACGTTTAGCGGGGACCGGCTATGTGGGATGTACTTGCGACCGGAAACAATTTCGCCATATAATTGTATTTTTTTAGCTCTACTGTACGTATTTCTGTATTTGAGTGCTCGCCAGTCGCACACGACCTCATTTTGCCGAACGTGTGTGCCAGGAGGGCATATCCCCGACGGTTTCTGGGTCGTGTGGGAAGGACCCCCCTATCACCCATACTCACTTGGCGACGGTTCCAAATGCCATTGCGGAAAGGGTTAAAACCGTTTGTTTAGGACCGACGCATACCCGTGGATGATGTGGGTGAGATCTTGTAGGACTCAAATGATGCCGAGGAAAATTAGGCTGGTCATAGTGGAGAGTAACTTAGACTAGTAACATGCATATGTTACTAGTCTATGTTACTACCTTCATAGTGGGTAGTAAAATATGGATGGTAACATGCAAGCCTCGGGGTGTGTTATGTTATAGTAACATATTATGTTACCACAAGCATCTCTTTCCTCATTTTACCTCGGGGTGTGTTATGTTATAGTAACATATTATGTTACCACAAGCATCTCTTTCCTCATTAACTCCATGCCACATAAGCAATTTTTTCTTGGGATGTGTTATGTTACTACCTAAGTTACTCCCACTACGGCTAACCTTATGGGGGGTGTCTCCAACAGTGTTCCTCGGCTCGCACCTCTTGCATCACGGTGGTCGAGCTTGGAGTCATTCATCTGGTACATGTGGCATCTCAGATCTGGACACAAGGTGACGTACACCGTCAAGGTCCACGGTCAAGGGGGTCAGGGCGGACGCGACCTCTCACTGCGTCCACCATTTGAAGCGGCGTGCCGGCCCATGGCACCGCCCGCTGCACTCCCAGCTATACCCGCCTCCTCGCCGCATTCAAAAACCTACATTTACTAGTATGTATACATGTGCAAGGCACCTCTTAATATAACAGAGTCATTTTGGTAAAAGGGAAAAGAAGTAATATATGTGCTAATAGATTCAAAGAAAAAGAAATTATAGTGATGTATAAATGCCGATATTAGTTCAATATTGTAAAAGCGGGAAGTAGTATTCATGCCATAAAATTGTACGTTCATTTAAAAAGAACTGCACATTGCTTCACTTTTTCCACGTGTTCTTTTTTTGAGACATATCCACATTCTCCTACTAAACCATCTTGATTGGGCTCAATCAAACCATCTGGTGGTCATGTGGCAACACAACCCATTGGCGCTACTAGTTATGAGCTAGTTATGCGGGTTTAACGAAGGGGTTTGATGGAGGCGAGGAAGCGTGTTCAGCCGGGCGTGCAGCGAACGGTGTAGTACTATTCGATTTGATAGCTACTACTGGTATATTATAAAAAACAAAGAAGAGTAGTAGAGATAGAGATAAGAGTAGAGACTAGGGAGGAGCACCATCTACTGCCTCGTGGGCTACTCCTGCGCTCCATTCGGCGGCCGCAACGTCCCCTATAGCCACTCCCTCATGCGCTTCATTCAGCGGGCGCTGTTGAAATTTGGGGAGCGCACTCTCGCGACTGCTGGCAGCGACGACTTCACAGACGACGACTTCTTCCCTGACCTCGGCAACCTCTTCCTCAATGACATGGGCGACAACCTCAACACCAACGGTGCTGCTCCCGTTGCACCGTATGTGTTTCTGTCCTTCCTGTTCGAAATCATGGTAGAATTCATGTTTCTAGTCTGTGTCCTAGATTCGATCTGTTCATCTACTATGCTAGTCCACATGATTAGTTTAATCTCTGTTATAGCCGTCATGATTTATTTTGTGCTTATTCAGACTAAATCTCGTAGTAACTTGCTCATATATTCAACTAGCGCACCGTCCCCTACAGCCACTCCCATTTCATGGACGACCTAGTCGATGCCTCCAAGGAGCCCTTCGTCTACTGCTATGAGTGCCTGATGCCGTTTTGGGGCTCGCCGGCGGACATCGCGCATCACCTCACGCAGGCGTGCAACGATCACTACTGGCCCTTGGCGGAGAACGTCAAGTACGAGACGTGCTACCTGTCGGCGTTCTGGGAACGGGGGTCCCCAGACTTGCCTGCCTGCGGCCCATGGCGTGGCTCTGCGAGCGGGCCCGTACGGCCCATCTTCACCAACAAGCATTCGAGACCCTCGCGAGGGGCCAAGCCTCGTGAGGCGGACGACACAAGACCTCCTCGGGAGCGGCCTCACAAGGCTGGCTCGCGAGGGGTGGAGAGATCAAGGCAAGGCAAACCTCGCGAGGTTCCAATGACGTGAGCCATGATGATCGAGACCAGGCGGGCGCCAGCGCGCACAGTGTCCTTGTTACCTCTTTGGTGCTAAGGAGGCAAGCGCAGACGGGGAGTACCGAGGCGTCAAGCAAAGGTTTCCATATCGGTGCGACGAGACCAAGACCAGCAGGACGGCAATACGGAGGTCACCATGGAGCCCAAAGCGGCGTAACCACCAGAGCCTTTTGCAGGCGAAGACCACCTTTAGTCAGGATAGCTTGTACTAGTTGTTCTTTTTCAAATTGGCCGTTGTTGGCTCCCTTCCCGCTCAATATTTGGGGAGAGGACCAGGGCCTCTATAAATAGGATTAGTCACCACAGTAGGAGGCAACCGAGCCTCAGCCATCTCATCTTGGACTAGATCCAACCCATCCTCACACCCACCAAGCACAAGAACACCTCACCTCAGGAGGCTGTTCTTCCCCTTGTACTGTTCATCCTCAGCCCAAGAGGCAATCCACCACACCACACTGGAGTAGGGTATTACACCACAACGGTGTCCCGAACCAGTATAAATCTTGTGTCTCTCATGTTGTGAGTTTGTCGAGCTACGCTTAGAGACCCCGGCGAGGCTGAGGGTGTGATTCGGTAGGGGGAGATCTTCATGGCACCCCAGTGTTCGAACCTTGAGGGTTTTGCCGGAACCCAAGATCCGACATTTGGCGCTCCAGGTAGGGGTGCGCTGGAGTTTTCCTTCCGTCGATTCGCACTCCACCATCTTCTCGCTTATTCTCCATGGTTGGCGCCGCCCTTCCGGTTGGATCTACGGGTGCCCACGGTGACGCCCGGGGGCTCCGGGCCCTTGCTCCCGCCTTGCGGCGGGTGCAGTGGCCACCCAAGTTCAAGCCGGAGATGCCGCTGCGCTACGACAGCGCGGCGGACCCGTCGGCTTTCCCTGCTGGCGTATGAGGAGGCCGTCCTTAAGGCCGGGGGCGACGACAAGGTCATGGCCAACTTGCTTCTCATGGCCCTCACTGGCGCACCGCTCGCCTGGCTGCTCAACCTCCCCGGATCCACGGTGGCATCTTGGGAGGAGCTGCGCGGTCTCTTCGCTGCGTGCTACGCGGCACCGGCACACCACGCGGTCGCAGCCCTCCTCGGCGGCTCGCAAGCACCGCCCTCGGATCGTCACATCAAGCCGTTCCTTTGCCAGATCGGCGCCACTTCCAAGCGCCCGGGTGCTCCATCGGGATGGGCCGCGCCCGAGGCCGACCTCACCTTCGACTCAAGGGATCATCCCGTCTCCACCGTCGGCTTGGGTGTGCTCCCAATGCTTTGCACGCCCACCATCTACAACGTGTCCGTGACCAAGACGCTCATCAACGGCGGCGCCGGCCTCAATGTGCTTTCAGTCGAGGCCTTCAGCCTTCTTCACGTGCCGCTCGAGCAGCTCCGCCCTAGCAAGCCTTTCTCAGGGGTTGGTGGAGGCTCCGCCCACTCCCTGGGGCGGATCCGCCTCCCCGTGACCTTCGGCACGCGCGACAACTACCGCACCGAGCTGGTCGACTTCGACATCGCCCACATCGGCCTCCCGTACAACGCCATCCTCGGGTACCCGGCCCTGGCTCAGTTCATGGCAGCGACCCATCCGGCCTACAACCTCATGAAGATGCCTGGGAGCAAGGGTGTCCTCACAGTAGTTGGGGACACCAAGGAAGCCTTGATGATGCTCAAACTTGCCCTCAAGACCGCCGTGACGGCACAGCCCGCCGGCGCGGACACCTCCAAGGCCAAGGGAGCCGCACCAACCAAGAAGAAGCAGTTGTTCACTCAAGACAAGGAAGAAACCAAGCAAGTGCCAGTCGAGGAGGACGGGTCCTTGGGGGCAACCTTTACCATAGGCGCCAACCTCAAGCCTGATTAGGAGGAGGCGCTGGTGAAGTTCTTGCATGCAAACAAGGAAGTGTTCGCTTGGGAGCCCGATCAGCTGGTAGGGGTCCCAAGAGGGGTGATAGAGCACCACTTGAAGGTGTGCCGCAACGTACGCCCCAAAAAGCAGAGGGCGAGGCGGCAGTCCATGGAGAAGCAAGCTTTCATCGTCCAAGAGACCCGCAAGTTGGAGGCTGCGGGTGTCATTCGCGAGGTTCGGTACCCCGAGTGGCTCGCGAACCCCGTCGTCATGCCCAAGAAAGGCTGGAAGGAGCGAATGTGCGTCGACTTCACTAACCTCAACAAGGCCTGCCCCAAGATCCGTTCCCGCTTCCACGCATCTACCAGATCGTCGACTCCATCGCCGAGTGCTACTTGCTATGCTTCCTTGATGCGTTTTCAGGATATCACCAGATCAAGATGGCGGTAGAATATGTGGAGAAGACAGCTTTCCTGACCCCGTGCGGGGTGTACTGCTACACTTGCATGCCGTCCGGGCTGCGCAACGCGGGCGCGACCTTCCAACGGCTCATGCACATCGCCTTGGGTCGGCAGCTCGGGAGAAACGCTGAAGCCTACGTCGACGACATCGTAGTGAAGTCTCGGGAGGCGAGGACCTTGATCCAAGACCTCGAGGAGACCTTTGAAAGCCTCCGCCAGGTGGACTTGCGACTCAACCCGGAGAAGTGCGTGTTTGGCGTCCCTTCCGGCAAGCTGCTAGGTTTCCATGTGTCCCACAGGGGGATCGAGGCCAACCCAGAGAAAGTCAAGGCCATTGAAGACATGAGTCCACCGCAAACCCTCAAGGAAATGCAGAAGTTTGCTGGACAGGTGACTGCATTGAGGCGCTTCATTTCCAAGCTGGGAGAGCGCGCCCTACCGTTCTTCAAGCTGATGAAGAAGAAGGGCCCATTCGAGTGGACCTCGATGGCCGACCGAGCATTTCAAGACCTCAAGAGATACCTGACCAGCCCTCCAGTGATGGTGTCGCCACGACCTCTCGAGCCCCTAGTGCTTTATCTTGCCGCCACTCCCTACTCCGCCAACGCGGCTCTAGTGGCGGTTCGGGAAGAACACCAAGCCAAGGGCGCATCACGCCAAGCTACGCCCCCAGCAGAGACGACGCAAGACCAGGAGGGCACCGCAAAGGCAGCAGCAGCAGCAGAGGATCAAGCTCAGCAGGACGATGCCCTCGAGCCCGCAGAGACCCCGACAAGCGATCAAGCATTGGGGGCTCCACCACCTCAGGAGGCGCCCCAACTTCCGGAAGGCGCAAGCCTCATCAGCGCACCTGCCCTCGTCGAGCACCCGGTATACTTCGTCAGCACGGTGTTGCAGGATGCAAGAGCACGGTACCCCATGCCTCAAAAGCTCTTGCGCGCTCCTGGTGGCCTCATGTAAGCTGCGGCATTACTTTCAAGGCCACCCCATCAAGGTCGTCTCAGCCTACCCGCTGGAGAGGGTTCTCAGGAGCCCCAACTCCGCCGGGAGGGTCACCGAATGGAACATCGAGCTGCAGGCATTCCAGTTGGAGTTCAACACCACCATGGTCATCAAGGGAGCCGTGCTCGCCGATTTCGTGGCAGAATGGACGGACGCCCCGGCGCTAGAAATAGGCGAGGATCGATCCCTCTCGCCGGGAAGTGAGGCGCCCGACGGCTGGGTCATGTATATCGATGGTGCCTTCGCGCGCCAAGGTGCGGGAGCTAGAGCAGTGCTCATCTCGCCCACTCAGGACAAGCTCTACTACGTCGTGCAGCTCTGCTTCCAGCAGGGCGAGAAGGTCTCCAACAACATTGCAGAGTACGAAGGCCTCACAGCCGGCCTGAAGGCTTTGGCGGCACTGGGGGTGAAGTGTCTCACCATCAGGGGCGACTCGCAGCTCCTCGTCAACTTCTCCAACAAGGTATACGTGCCGAAGGACGAACACATGGAGGCATACCTCACGGAGGTGCGCAAGATGGAGAAGCAGTTCCTGGGCCTGGAGTTGCAGCACGTGCCCCGTCGCACCAACAAGGAAGCTGACGACATTGCCAGAAGGGCATCCAAGCGACAGCCCCAAGAGCCTGGCCTCTTCGAGGACCGGCTCTTCAAGCCATTGGCAACACCACCGGTTTCAAGGACAGCGCAGCCTCGGGAGGAGCTCCCGCAGCCACCTGCCGCAGGAGCCCCAGCCTCTGGCCCGACTTCGGGAGCGCGCCTACTCTTGGCGCTCGAGCCCCAGGAGGGATGCTGGACCAAGGAATTCAAGGAATACCTGATGCAAGGGACGCTGCCGGAGAAGGAGGAGGACGCGGAGCATGTGGCCCGGCAAGCCACGGCATACTGCATCCAGGACGGTGAGTTATACAGGAAGTGGCCAAATGACGTTTTACTGCGTTGCATCTCCAGGGAACAGGGGAAAGAGCTGCTAGCCGACATACACGGCAGGGACTGCGGGCACCACTCGTCGTCACGAACCCTCGTCAGCAAGGCATTCCACAGCGGATTCTACTGGCCTACGACGCTCAACGACGCAGCTGAGCTCGTGAGGTCCTGCGAGGCCTGCCAATTCCACGCCAAGCTAATCCATCAGCCAGCTCAGGGCCTCCAGACCATTCCACTCTCATGGTCATTCGCGGTCTGGGGACTGGACATCCTGGGCCCGTTCCCTCGAGCGCCTGGGGGCTACCGATACCTTTACGTTGCCATCGACAAGTTCACCAAGTGGGCGGAGGTGGAAGCTGTCCGCACCATCCCAGCTGGCTCTGCGGTCAAGTTCATCAAGGGTCTCGTGAGCCGCTTTGGGGTCCCCAAACCGCATCATCACCGATAATGGCTCGCAGTTCACCAGTAATCTCTTCAAAACGTACTGCACTAACCTTGGAACGCATATTTGCTACGCTTCAGTGGCGCACCCCCGGAGCAATGGTCAAGCTGAACGCGCTAACGCGGAGGTCCTGAGAGGCCTCAAGACCAGGACCTTCAAGAAGAAGCTCGAAGCCTGCGGCAGGTGAGGGAGTCCTGGATTAGGGGGTCCTCGGACGGCCGGACTATATACTTTATCCGGACTGTTGGACTATGAAGATACAAGATTGAAGACTTCGTCTCGTGTCCGAATGGGACTCTCCTTGGCGTGGAAGGCAAGCTTGGCAATACGGATATGTAGATCTCCTCCCTTGTAACCGACTCTGTGTAACCCTAGCCCCCTCCAGTGTCTATATAAACTGGAGGGCTTAGTCCGTAGGACAACAACAATCATACCATAGGCTAGCTTCTAGGGTTTAGCCTCTACGATCTCGTGGTAGATCAACTCTTGTAATACTCATATCATCAAGATCAATCAAGCAGGAAGTAGGGTATTACCTCCATCGAGAGGGCCCAAACCTGGGTAAACATCGTGTCCCCCGCCTCCTGTTACCATCCGCCTTAGACGCACAGTTCGGGACCCCCTACCCGAGATCCGCCGGTTTTGACACCGACATTGGTGCTTTCATTGAGAGTTCCATTGTGCCGTCATCATAAGGAGGGATGGCCCGTCTCGTTGTCAAGGACAACATCACCTCTGGGGGAGCCCTGGCTGTAGGCCAAACTCTCCGACTAGGCGGCTTCGTCATGACCGCCCGTTCGGCCGCTGCGCCGACGATGACTTCTCGGGTCATCAAAAACAGTCTCCATGTCGGCTCGGAATTCGCCGAGCAGATGGATCCAATGGAGCTCTCTTCTTTGAATGAGCTCTTGGATCGCATCGCCGCCATGGGAGTCGCTACGGACTATGATCGGATCGGGCTTACACCCGACCAAAGGGAGATTAACTCTCCGCTGATCACCCATCAGATAGTGGTGGTGGAGGAGCAATGCAGCGATTCTTCCTCTATCTTGAGGACAAGCTATGTCCGTATTCCCGAGCTCTCTAAGCCGGATAGCCGTCTACGGGAGGACATGGCCCAAGCTCTGAACTTAGAATCAGACAGCGGGCCAGACCTATCGGGCAACAAACTGGAGCCCGAACTTTCAAAATCGGAAACTCCGCCGCTCCCGGGTCTCAGATCGAGTTAGGGTTTGGACCTAAATCTACCCACCCACCCAGATATAAGTGATCTTTCCCACATAAGACAAGAGCCCCAAGAAACAGTACATCATTATTGGGCCAGATTCCTCCTTGTAACGAGCAAGGTCAGGGACTGTCGCGAGGAAGACACAATTTCATTCTTTTGCAAAAATTGCACGGACAAGGGAATCCTCAACGGCATAAGTCGCCGTGACATAGCACACTTCGCTGACTTGGCGGCCATAGTACAGAAGTACTGTGCGACGGAAAGCGCCTGGAAAATCCAAACAAAATTCTGGGATCCTCCGGCTCTCACTAAAACCCCCGCCCGAATTAAAAGGGTGTACTCTCATAAATCACCCGATCCAATTACAAAGAAACAAAAGCTCACTATAGGGCGTGGAACCGTACTAGAGGGATGGCTCAACAGGCCATGCAAAATTCACAGTACAGCGGATACCATACCAACACACAGCCTTAGAGCATGTTGGGTACTCCGGCAGGTGGCCAAGAGCGGTGAGGATATCCTCATCAACAATACCGTAGAGTACCATCCCGTGGAGAACAACAATACAGTATGGACAGTCTTCGAGACCTTCGGCTCAAATAATAGGCGTAAGCGAGCACTCCGCAGCCTTGCCGAAGTCTGCCACATAGCAGCAATAAATCCATGGAGCGACACGACTATCACCTTCAATGCCAGTGACGAACCTAAATTCTGAACAGCCCGAGCACCAGCCGCCTTGGTCCTTAGTCCAATTGTGGACGGCTTCCGGCTTACTAAAGTGCTCATGGAGGGCGGCAACGGACTAAACCTCATCTATGAGGAGACCCTTCGAAAAATGGAAATAGACAGAAGCCGCATTGAGCAAAGCAGCACGACCTCCAGAAGAATCATCCCTAGTCGGGAGGCACGATGTGCTGGGAAAATCACACTAGATGTGGTATTCGGCACGCCGGAGAATTATAGGTCCGAAGAAATCACATTCCAAGTGGCCCCGTTCAATAGCGGATACCACGCCCTTCTAGGGCGGGAGGCATTCACAATCTTCCAAGCTATACTCCATTATGGGTACATGAAGCTCAAAATGCCCGGGCCCAATGGAATCATCACTCTAGCTAGTGATCCGGACATAGCACTCCGCGCTGAAAACAAAATAGCCGCACTGGCCCTCGAGGTGTTATCCGAAGCCCTTGCGGCCGAGGAATTAACTGCGCTGCGCTCCACAGTGGACAGGGACGACGTGATACTCGACAAAAGATCCAAGTCCACCTCTTTTAAACCAGCGGATGAAATAGTCATATTCCAAGTCCACCCAACGGACCCAACAAAAACAGCATCCATCGGGGCACAGTTAAACCCCGTTGTAGACGCCGCACTACGGGAGTTCTTGCGCGAGAATTGGGACATATTCGCCTGGCATCCTTCAGACATGCCAGGAATCCCACGCAGGCTGGCCGGGCATAGCCTTAACATTCTAAAGGGATTCAAGCCGGTCAAGCAGACTCTTCGGCGTTTCTCTGAACCTAAGCGACAAGCCATGGGAGAGGAGCTAGCCAAGTTACTGGAGGCCGGATTCATTAGAGAAATAAAACACCCGGACTGGCTAGCAAACATGGTGATGGTACCAAAGAAGGATAAATCCTGGCGCCTATGCGTCGATTTCAAGGACCTTAACAAGGCTTGCCCAAAGGATCCCTTCCCCTCCTCGCATCGATCAAATTATTTACGCTACCGCAGGACACGACTCACTGTGTTTCCTCGACGCATCGATCAAATTACAGATACCATCAAATTAAGATGGCGGAGTCCGATCAAGCCGCAACGGCATTTATCAGTCCATACGTCCCCTTCTGTTTTAACACCATGCCTTTCGGGATAAAAAACGCCGGTGCAACCTATCAACGCATGATTCAGACATGCTTGGAGACACAGATCGGCAAAACAATGGAGGCATACGTAGACGACATGGTCATTAAAACCAGACACGTCGAATCCTTAATAGACGACTTGAGGCTCACGTTCGACAATCTCCGAACATACGACATTAAGCTCAATCCAGAAAAATGCGTCTTCGGCGTGCCCGCCGGAAAGCTCTTAGGCTTCATCATATCCAATAGAGGAATCGAAGCGAATCCGGCTAAAATCCGAGCTCTGTCACAGTTGGCCATCCCAACAGACCTCAAGCAGATCCAGAAATTAACTGGATGCGTGGCTGCTTTAAGCCGCTTTATCTCCCGATTAGGAGAAAAGGCACTGCCTCTTTATCGCCTTCTTCGACGCACTGAACACTTCGAGTGGACGGACGCAGCCACGACCGGATTAGAAGAAATAAAGGCCGTTTTGGCCACAAACCAATCTTGGCCGCACCTAACATCGGTGAACCAATGCTGTTGTATATAGCGGCAACACACCAAGTTGTAAGCGCAGTGCTCGGTGTCGAACGAGAGATGGACGGACATAAGTTCCCGCTTCAAAAGCCGGTATACTATGTATCCACTGTCCTCACTCCATGCAAATCACGGTACCCACATTATCAAAAGATAGCATACGCAGTCTTCATGGCATCCCGGAAGCTACGACATTACTTTCAAGAATGTTCAATCACGGTGGCCTCTGAAGTACCACTCAACGACATAATAAACAACCGCGACGCCACGGGCCGGATTGCTAAATGGGCTATTGAGCTCCTCCCGTTCGACATAATATATAAACCACGGCGAGCCATTAAGTCACAAGTACTGGCTGATTTTGTCGCCGAATGGACAGAAGCCGAACTCCCTAAAGAGTACGGCGCATACTCCAATTGGAGTATGCACTTTGACGGCTCTAAAATGTTGGCCGGTCTGGGGGCTGGCGTTGTCCTGACATCCACCACCGGAGATACAGTCCAATACGTACTCCAAATATTATACACAGACTCCAACAATGCAGCAGAATATGAGGCCCTGTTACATGGTCTCCGGATGGCAGTCTCCATGGGCATTCAACACCTGGAGGTGCGTGGGGACTCGAACCTCGCGATATCTCAAATAAATGGAGATTTCGACGCCAAAGATCCAAAAATGGCAGCTTATCGCAACGCTGTCCTCAAAATGTCAGCTCGGTTCGAGGGGCTTGAATTCCACCATGTGGCCCGGGAAAACAATCAGGCGGCGGATATCCTCGCCCGCATCGGCGCTAAGCGCGACCCTGTCCCACCTAATATATTCTTGGAAAGGCTGTTTAAGCCATCCGTGGTATGGGAAGGAGAGACCGGTAACAATAGTCCGGACCCGGCCACAACACAAGATACCGAACACTCTGACATAATCGGAGGCTCTGCCACCGAAATAACACCCTCCGCCCACGTGATTATGGCTGTCATCGCCCCGTGGACAGAACCTTTCCTGGCCTACATAACTAGGCAGGAACTACCTGAGGACCCAATCGAGGCACGTTGCATTGTGCGGCGGTCTAAAGCCTACAAGGTCCATGAGGGAGAGCTTTATAAGAAAAGCGCTACCGGAGTCCTTCAAAGGTGCATCTCCGAAGGGGAAGGACGACAACTTTTGGCAGAAATTCATGCTGGACTCGGTGGTCACCACGCCGCAGCTCGGGCCCTTGTAAGCAAGGCCTTCCGTACAGGGTTCTACTGGCCGACGGCCCGAGCAGACGCACATGACCTTGTCCAACGTTGCATCGGTTGCCAGCTTTTTGCAAACCAAAGCCATATGCCGCCTACCGCTCTCCAAACAATCCCCATTACTTGGCCCTTTGCGGTCTGGGGGCTTGATATGGTCGGACCCCTCAAAGGGGGAGGCCATAAGAAAAAATACCTATTGGTCATGGTGGAAAAATTCACCAAATGGATATAAGCCAAACCAGTTAAAACGGCTGAATCCGGACCAGTGATAGACTTCATATCTGGGGTTGTACACCATTATGGCGTCCCCCACAGCATCATCACCGATAACAGCTCGAACTTCACAGCCGACGAGGTAAAACTTTGGTGCAGCAACATGGGCATCAAGCTCGATTATGCTTCTGTATATCACCCGCAAACTAACGATCAAGTCGAGCAAGCAAATGGTCTTATCATGAGCGGCATTAAACCCAGATTAGTGCGGTCCTTAAAGGAATCAAACACGCACTGGGTAGAGGAGCTCGACTCTGTACTATGGGGGCTGCGGACCACTTCGAATCGCACTACCGGATACACACCGTTTTTATGGTGTACGGCGCAGAGGCGGTACTGCCCTGCGACATAATTCATGACTCACCTCGAGTGCGCATGTATGAAGAAAAAGAGACCGAGCTTGATCGGAAGGACAGTTTGGACGCCCTGGAGGAGGAGCGCGAGGTGGCAAAAGCCCGTTCCGCATTCTATCAACAACACGCTCGAAGGTATCAAAGCAGGGGAGTACGGGCCAAAACCTATAACGTTGGCGAACTCGTTCTACGCCTACCGGAGAAGAAAAAGAACAAGCTCAAACCCAAATGGGAAGGTCCCTTCATTATTGACCAAGTTCTGACCGTGGAGCGTACCGTCTGCGGGATGCATCGGACAATCGACTCGAGCCAAAGCCATGGAACGCAGCCATACTCCGAAGGTTCTACGCCTAGTGCCGGACTCTATGTTCGTCTCCTTACCTCTGTCAATTTTTTACATATACGTTATCTGTCTTTTATCTCTCTTTCTTTTTTCCTTTTTCTTCAAGGCCTTAAAAGGCTAAATTGTGTCTTGACTACACAATCTTGACGCGCTAACCGCGCTCATTATACCTGGGGGCTTCTTATACAGAAGCTTAATATAACTATTCTCCTGGCTCTATGCCCCACACATGTGTTATTCTTCCACATGTACCTTTTTACGCCATTATATGCATCAATATGACTTAAGTTTTGGCCAAGCTGGGTTGCCTAGCTCCTCTGTTTATGCCCTACGTTCCTGTTAATTAGGCTAGGGCATAAGGGGAGCACCTCTGCGATTGTTACTGCCGGGTCAGCCGGATGTGTACCTCAGACTGGGTGAAGTAGAAAGCTAGCATTCTTAAGGGAATACTCGGTCGGTGAACAAAAGATGACTTTTATTTATTTTAATACATTGCCCCCAGATGTTCATAGCCTGCGTCTCTTTTCGCAGTTCGGACATGCACATTAGGGCATGCGTACCCAAGGAAAGGAACCCTTAACGGAACTATTCTCCCTGGAAGATGTTTCTTACTATCCATGTAATATGACATTGCTAGTTGGGTACTTGTCTGTTCAAGCACTTATGACCCCTACGCCTGGTTTCCATGCATACCCCGGTTTTTACATAACTGAGCGGGTATTCGGATACACTCCGGACTGTTGGGTCCAGAGGTTGAAGCGAAAAGGTCCGCCATGACAAATGATTTACAATCCGGCTAGGGACAATACATGTCACTTGAAGTACACAGTCACTTAGACTGACTAAATTCTTCTTCTATACCATCCAACAGGCTGTCTAGCCTACAATCTTGTTGGGAATACTTTGTGGCTAATTCTACTTGGTCATACACGAAACTGACGGGGATCTCTTTCCCATCGGGCCCCACAGGTCCGACCTCGGCCATGTGGTTTGGGTCAACCTTGGTATATCGTGTCTTCACCATGGCCCAGGCTTCCCTTGCACCTTGTCGGCAGGCTGATATCTTCCATAATCGGAAGCACTGTCGCGCTCCCTTGAGCTTCTCTACGAGCTCCCCCATGCCTCCTGGCAGGGAGGCGGATGGCCACAAGGCTTGGGCAATGCCCTGCATCACCTGCCGAACTTGTTCGTGCAGTTGTGAGAGCTCTGGCAAAAGATCACCTGCAGACCCGGGCATTTCCTCCGCGGGACGACCCGTCAGCATACCTACAGATATAACTATGTTAGCCGGTTTCTTCGCCGAACTCTATAAAAAGTTCGTTCAAGCACTTACTAAAAATGCCGCGTCGAAGCCTCTTATTCTCCTTTACGGAGTCAGCAAGCTGGGCCCGAACATCTTTCAGTTCCACGCCCAGCTGGATATTGGCATCTTGGAGATTGTTTTTCTCCTGCCTAACCTTTTTAAGCACGCGCTCACCAGCCTTTAGCTATCGTTGGGCATGCGGCTCATTCCCTATCACGACCTCCGGATTCACTCCGGAGTCATCTGCAAAATCTATTGTTAGATTTGCATGCATGCCGCATACTATCTGGTACCTGTCATTCTTTGCAATAGAGACAAGTGTTACCAGAGGGGGCCTTCTCGGACTCCTTCAGCGCGGAAACTGCGGCCCATAGCTGGGCTTTGCACTCTTCCAGCTCTTGAGACAATTGGGTATTCTTCTCTGTAAGAACCTGCACAAATAATGATCCTTAAATCAGTTGTGTCAACTATTTCAAGTCTCAGGGGCTACTGATATATATAATTATCAGATTTTCTTACCCGTATATCCTTTACATACTGGTCCGTGGCTCTGGCAAGACCATTTTGAGCAGCTCGGATGTACGCGTCTCCTGAGTTGAAGGCATCGAACGCCTCTTGGGAGAAACAAGCATCACGGAGTACAGCCCGGCGATGCCTGTGATTCATAGCGCTCTCCACTTCGGAATTTGTAGCGGATAGCCTATCCACATCCTCTGTAGGAGGAACATCTGGCGTTCGCCCCATGTTAGCTTCCGCCTCTATGTCCGGCCCTGGAGCCCGACTGGTGGAGGCGTGATCGGCAACCTCTCCGGATATAGTCCGGCGAGCGTTTTTCCTACCAGGAAACATGGGCGTTTTTATATTTTAAAGAAGACGACCACCACGGAGCGGGGTTCTCTTTCGTACCTTTGCGACGGCGTCCAGTCCTGACCGCCTTCCTTTTAAGCCTACCCGGCTTCGGTGCCCCTTGTTGGCGAGTCACTGCGGGTTCGTCATGGCGTCCCAAGGGCCTTCCCTGTAAAACACCATATGTGTGCGGTGAGTGAAGTGCAGAAAAAGGGATCCTTCTTGGAAGTTAGGGCTCCGGTTTTACTTACATGCGATGCGGGGAGCAGTCCAGGATAATCGGCTATGATAGCCACCAAGGTACCGTCACAGCTCAACCGATAGAACGTTCTGTCGATGAGCTCCACAAATGTGTCCGGATCTTCTTCGAGTCCGGCGTCAAGGGCCCGGTTAGGGTCCTCTGGTTGTGGAGACGGGCTGTGGACCTCCCTCACGGCTTTTCGCAGTTCCTGTTATGAAATAACAAGGTAAATACCTATGAAAAAGAATGTGGAAAGGATTGGAGTAGAAAGTAGCAGCTCACCCAGCTTGGGGGGTTGTACATGGAGAATCCATCCCGCGGCTTGATACGGGCGAACTCCTCTTCTTCTCCTTTATACAAATCGGACAGTATCTTAGCTAGGGCAGCGATGGAGTCCGGACCTTTACGACCGCAGCGGGTGGCGTCATTTTCCCCATTGAAGTGCCACATGGGTTGTCCCCGATATTGAAGTGGCTGCAACCCCCGCATTATACATATGGACATAACCTTGGATATTGTCAATCCTGATTTGGCCAGCATATCTATCCGGCCCATCAGGTAAAGGGCTTCCCCGTTATCTTCCTCCTGGGGGCTCCGAGGGCGCCAGCTGCGGCGTTTATTCAAAGGGGCATTGTCGAACTCAAGAAGGCCCATCCGAATAGGATCTGGGAGGGGAACGTCCTCCATATAAAACCACTCCGAAGGCCAGTCTTCGGACGTCTTCTTCGGTGTACCGGACAGGTATCCGGTACCGGCGATGCGCCATATTTCGGCTCCGCCCACTTGATATAGTGACCCCTTCTGTGTACAGGGCACGAGGCAGAATAGCCTCCGCCATAGCTCAAAATGAGCTTCGCAACCCAGAAACAGCTCGCAAAGGGCGACGTAGCCAGCGATGTGTAGGATGGAAGCGGGGGTAAAGTTATGCAACTGGAGGCCGCAGAACTCCAGGAGCCCGCGGAGGAACGGATGAATTGGGAATCCAAGCCCCCTTAGTAAATAAGGGACAAGGCATACCTGCTCCCCCTTGGATGGATTGGGGGAGCTCTCCGCTTGCTCCCCGCCATTATAGGTGGCGAGCCCTGCTCGAACAGGAACCATATACGCTGGAGGGAGAAATCCCTCGGTCTGTAACTCTACTAATTGGCTGTGAGGGACGGAACACCTCTTCCAATCGCCGGGCTTAGGGCTACGGGAGCGAGAGGAGGAGCTGCGATGGCCGGCCATGTTGGAATGGATTTTGCCAGGCGCGCTCCAATGGATACTCGCTGTGGGAGGATGGTGTGATCTGGATCTAAGAATCTCCGTCTCTTTAATACACGGTTTACTCACATGGCAAGGGTGGCAAATGTAAAAATGCCCTGGCTTCTCGCATTGGCTCGACACGTGGAAGATAGCCATTATTAGGCACGGAAGCCAAGGAGTGCAACATTTATGGGAAGCCGGACACTACTCAACAGGTACTCAGAATTTGGAGAAGAACCCGCCCTGCAATGCCGAAGACAATGTGTGCGCCGGACTCATCGTCATTGAAGCCTGGTTCAGGGGCTACTGAGGGAGTCCTGGATTAGGGGGTCCTCGGACGGCCGGACTATATACTTTATCCGGACTGTTGGACTATGAAGATACAAGATTGAATACTTCGTCCCGTGTCCGGATGGGACTCTCCTTGGCATGGAAGGCAAGCTTGGAAATACGGATATGTAGATCTCCTCCCTTGTAACCGACTCTGTGTAATCCTAGCCCCCTCCGGTGTCTATATAAACCGGAGGGCTTAGTCCGTAGGACAACAACAATCGTACCATAGGCTAGCTTCTAGGGTTTAGCCTCTACGATCTTGTGGTAGATCAACTCTTGTAATACTCATATCATCAATATCAATCAAAAGCAGGAAGTAGGGTATTACCTCCATCGAGAGGGCCCGAACCTGGGTAAACATCGTGTCCCCCGCCTCCTGTTACCATCCGCCTTAGACGCACAGTTCGGGACCTCGTACCCGAGATCCGCCGGTTTTGACATCGACAGCAGGGGCTGGCACGACGAGCTGCAGTCCGTGTTGTGGTCCATCCGCACCACCTCCACCAAGCCAACGGGCGAGACCCCGTTCTTCCTCGTCTACAGAGCAGAAGCGGTCCTCCCTCACGAGGTCAAGCATCGCTCCGCACGGGTCCTGGCGTTTGATGAGACGCAGCAGGACGCCACGCAGGGGATGGACCTCGTGCTGGGGGAGGAACACCGCCGCGAAGCTGCACTACGGGCGGCAAGATACCAGTAGGCGCTGCGGCGGTACCACTGTCGCAGCGTCCACTCCAGGAGGCTCGAGGTGGGTAACCTCGTCCTGAGGCGGGTGCTCTCCAGGGAAGGGTTGCATAAGCTCTCACCCATGTGGGAGGGCCCGTTCAAGGTCGTCCATGTCTCCAGGCCTGGCGCCACGCGCCTGGAGACACAGGACGGCGTACCCATCCAGAACGCCTGGAACATCCAGCACCTCCGGAAGTTCTACCCATGAAGAAAGGCCCAGCGCCTGTGAAGAAGGCCCAGTGCCCGTGAAGGTCTCCGCTTGTGACACTCTCACGTAATAATGAGTGGGGCTATACACGCCCCGGAGTCTCAGGAGTACCGCCCTCGGGCCTTGGGGGCTCCCTCCCACGTCCTAGTGGCAGCACTTAGCTCCGCGCTGGTGAGAAGACATGAAGACTAGACTAGGTGCCGGACGCGGCTTTTCTGTCGGATGTGGGGTTCCGGCAAACCCTTAAGGTTCGAACTCTGGGGTGCGCGCGAAGTCTTTTCCTCCTACCGATCCACGCCCTAGCTCGCTAAGATCTCGCGGACGAACCCGACGAACTCGCAACACAGAAAGACACGAGATTTATACTGGTTCGGGCCACCGTTGTGGTGTAATACCCTACTCTAGTGTGGTGGTGGTGGATTGCCTCTTGGGCTAATGATGAACAGTACAAGGGGAAGAACAGCCTCCCGGGGTTGACGTGTTCTTGTGGCTAGGGTAGGCTTTTGGTCAGATCAGATCAAAACTGAGTTGTCCCTACTGTGATGGCTAGTTCTACTTATATAGGCCCTGGTCCTCTCCCCAAATATTGAGCGGGAAGGGAGCCAACAGCGGCGGGCAAATTTGGAGGGGGACAGCTAGTACAAGCTATCCTGACAAAAGTGGTCTTCGCCTGTGAAAGGCTCTGGTGGTGACGCCGTCTTGGGCTCCACGATGACCTTCGTCCTGCCGTCCTTCTGGTCTTGGTCTTGTTGCACCGATATGGCAACCTTTGCCTGATGCCTTGGTACTCCTCGCCTGCGCTTGCCTCCTTAGCACCAAAGAGGAAACAAGGACGCTGCGCGCGCTGGCGCCCGCCTGGTGCCGATCGTCATGGCTCACGTCACAAGAGCCTCGTGAGGTCTGCCCCGCCTTGATATCTCCACTCCTCGTGAGCCCGCCTAGAGGGGTGATAATCCCCAAGTGCAGGGAATCATCGTAGCAATTTCCAAAGGTGGAAGTGATAAGTATGGAGTGTCGAACCCACAAGGAGCTAAAGGTAAGATCAATATTCTCTCAAGCCCTATCTGCCACTGATACGACCCTACGTACACCGTACGTTTGCTTCCAACTAGAAACGAGAAATAAAACTACATTGTGGGTATGAAGAGGATAACTTTGTATGATATCAGAGAGCTAAAATATAAAAGTAGGTGCTGTTATCATAAAGTTAGAATATATTACTAAATATTATAAATAGCGAGTGTGGAATAATGGTGGATCGGTGTGCGGAATTGTCCTAGGCAATTGTTAACAAGACCGGTGATCACTATTGCAGTTTCATATGAGGGAGAGGCATAAGCTAACATATTTTCTCTACTTGGATCATATGCACTTATGATTGGAACTCTAGCAAGCATCCTTAACTACTAAAGATCATTAAGGTAAAACCCACCCATAGCATTAAAGCATCAAGTCCTCTTTATTCCCATACGCAACAATCCCTCTTACTTGGGTTTGTGTTTCAGTCACTCACCAACCCACTATAAGCGAATCATGAACGTATTGCAACACCCTACAGCGGGAATCCCTCACGCTTGCGCGACACGGAGCGCACCATAGGACAGCACCGAAATAAAACATACAACTCATACCAATCTAGATCATCAATCAACCCAGAGACAAAAGATATCTACTCAAAACATCATAGGATGGCAACACATCATTGGATCATAATATGTGTCATAAAGCACCATGTTCAAGTAGGGACTACAGCGGGGTGCGGGAGAGTGGACCGCGTAAAAGAGATGAGGATGGTGATGATGATGGTGATGTTGATGAAGACGATCACCGCGGCGATGATTCCCCTCCCGATGGCACTCCGGTGCCACCAAGAGAGAGGAGGAGAGGTTCTCCCCCTTGTGCTTCCTCCTCCGTGGCCTCCACCCTCTGGTCCTTGGCCTTCATGATGATGATGGCCCCTCCGGGATACTCCTCCATGGCCACCGATGATGATGGCCCCCTCCGGCAGGGTGCCGGAGAGGGCCTAGATTGATTTCTTATGGCTACAGAGGCTTGCGCCGGCGGAACTTCCGATCTAGGTTAATTTTCCGAG
>NC_057811.1:222113799-222141923 GCF_018294505.1 Triticum aestivum | reverse complement strand
TGGCACGTCAATTGGACTCCGTTTGGTATTCCTTTTCTGCAAAACTCAAAAACAAGGAGAAAACAGAAACTGGCACTGGGCTCTAGGTTAATAGGTTAGTCCCAAAAATCATATAAAATAGCATATAAATGCATATAAAACATCTAAGATGGATAATATAATAGCATGAATACTTCATAAATTATAGATACGTTGGAGACGTATCAAGGGGCCGCTCCTGAGGAGGTCCTGCGTCGTTCGCCTCGCGAGGCTTGGCCCCTCGTGAGGGTCTTGGATGCCTTGTTGATGAAGATGGGCCGTACGGCCCGCTGACTTAGCCACGCCGTGGGCCACAGGCAAGCAAGTCTGGGGACCCTCGTTCCCTGAACGCCGACAGTAGCCCCCGGGCCCAAGGTGCGCTCGGGCTTGGCTTCGCGGCGAAGCCAAGGGTCAAGTACGGAGCGCCGCGGGCCCCCAAAGCCTGCGGCCTCGGTTGACGCGTGGTGGTTGATTGGACGTGGGCGTCTCCGCTTCCCCACGCTGCCTCGGCAACTGCTCGACTTGACAAGTCCCTGCGACATGCAAGGAAAACCATCATTACCTGCGATCGTGGGAGGCGCCGGTTGGCCTTCTTTTGCTATAAATGGGGAGGGGGCGAAGCCCCCGTCGCCCATATCTTCCTTGCTTGCTTGCTTCTTCTTCGCTCCACTACTAGCGACAATGCCACCTATCAGAAGGTTTCCCGCTGAAGAGAAGGGAAAGGCCCCGCGCGATGACCCGGGGCCGGTTCCGTCGAAGAAGAGGTCGATCCACCGCCGTGATGAAGCGGTGATGCAGGTAGTGACGAGGCCTTGGTGCGAGCGGCCTCCTCTGGGGTATCCGCTACCCTTGTATGCCCGAGCCGAGGGCTCAGGAGGATGAAGCGACGAGCGGCGTCACCCGCGCCGCGCCCATGGTCGCCGCGCTATGGCGACACGCGCTGTCGCCCTTGGAATCCACGCTGCGGACTCCTCGCGCGAGCTTGTGCTGTGGGCGCCGATGCCTCCAAGCTCTTGGATCCGCTTCCCGCGGTTCTTCTCCGACGTGATGCCGCCGAGGGGGGCTCTCGAGCTCTGGTTGCAGCACGCCGACAACGACACTCCGGCAACCGGAGCAGAGATTGAAGTGATCCCCACCGGCAAGATCTTCATGACTCGCAGCTGGGGCGAGGTCGCACGGGTCTACCGTGCGAGGGGCGCCCTCGCGATCCACTTCGAGTACGACGGCGCCTCCACGCTCTTCTTCAAGGTCTTTGATGCGGAGGGCCGCCACCTGGAGTGCTGCTCCGGAGAGGAGCGTCAGGCTGATGTGCGCTCCGCTCGCGGCCACTCCAGCAGCAGCCTTTGGGAGTC
Source organism: Triticum aestivum (assembly GCF_018294505.1). Classification (NCBI taxonomy): domain Eukaryota; kingdom Viridiplantae; phylum Streptophyta; class Magnoliopsida; order Poales; family Poaceae; genus Triticum; species Triticum aestivum. The sequence goes on along the minus strand of NC_057811.1, from coordinate 222,140,553 downwards.
CAGTAGCTCTCCTGAGCTCTACGAGACTCCGGAGACGAGCGACGACAGTTATGTGCCCCCGAGCTCTCGCCGCGCTCGGAGCAGAGCCGCGGCGTCCGGCCGTCGTCGCCGTTGATCTGGATGGGGTTGGCGCTGGCCTCCCATGGCCCACTGTTGTGATGGCGTCCGCCGCGAGAGGGTGTAGATAGGATCCCTCTTAGTTCTAGCTTTTGCTCCCTGCGAAGAATCATGAAGTACCCCGTGGGGGCATGTAAAGGGTCTGTAATGTCTTTTGCGCTCATCTTCCCCGTTATGAAAATTTCGTGAACGCATGTCCCGTTAAGGCTCGGTCCCCCCTTTCTTCCCTCGCGATAGCTTGTTGCTCTACGCTGACAGGTCCCGGTCCCTAGGCAGGCTACAGCCGTCGCTGGTATGCCAGGTCGCGTGCCGTGGTCAAGGCCAGGAGGTGTGCGGCCCGAGGTCCAGTAAGAGCCCCTGAGGCGCGATGCTCAGGAGGTCCCCCTTAGCACTCAAGCAGCCATGGTAAGGCAAGAAAGGGAGTTGACGTGGCCACAACGGGGCTGCGGCGAGGGTGACCCCTAGGCCCCAACATTTAGCCGACCCGAGAGCGGGACTTATCTTGTCGATTTCGTGGCGATTCCTGGTGGTGCGCTAGGCATGCGCGCCAGCTTGTGCGACATAGCTAGCCCGGCCATACGAGTTTCCCTCCTCCCGTGCTCTCCTTAGTGCTCTACGTCCTCAGGTCCCGGCCCTCGAGCGAGCTCAGCCGCCACTGGTATGCCAGGTCGCGATGCCGTGGTCAAGGCCAGGGGGTGAGGGCTGGAGAGCCAGTAAGAGCTCCTGAGTCGCGATGCTCAGGAGCCCCCTTTCAACGCACAAGCGAATTGCACGAGAGAAAAGGAGACTCGCGATGCCGCCTGCTATCCTCCCCATGGAATCCCTGTGAACAAGCACAAGAAGAAACACGGTTTGCTGTTATAGCTGCCAGCCTGCCGCTGGTTGCTCTGAGGTGAGGTGAAGGCACTGAGGGCCTGGTGAGGTGACGTGCGCGGGGCGTGCCGCGAGCCAGAGCTCGACCGCTCAGATATGTCGACGTGGCAGGGACGGACCCATGCACCAGCGCCGTGCCTGCGAGGAGGCCCCATGGGAGGCGACGATCGAGCATGCGATAACCGTAGGCAGGTTAAGCATGGAAGGCAAATCAGCTTGGGTAAATGCAGGAAGGTACATGCCACTGCGTCCGGCCTGAGCGGCTTGGGGATGATGCAGCCCGAGGGGCGCCCCCAGCAAGGTAAGCTAAAGACATAAGCAAAAGGGATACATGCCACAGGGACGGACCCATGTGGCCTGGGAATAATGCAGCCCGAGGGGCGCTCCCAGCTAAACGAGCTTGGAAAATGTCACATGGTTCTATAGACGAAGTAGAGTCGGTGCAGCTGAAGGCGTGCGTCGAAGGAATGACTCTTCACGAGCCAGCGGGGCCCTGAGCCTCGGGAGGCTCTGGAGGCTCAGGAGGTTCCTTGAAGACCGTCCCCATTTCTTCCAGGACGGCGTGGTACCTGGCCTCCTGAGCCGCCAGGACGCGCCGCATGTTGCGCTGATAGGCTGACGCCACGCTCGGCAAGCGGAAGGGCATGCGAACGTAGCTGTGTGGCGGGGCCTCGCAACGGCCCACACGCGAAGGCCAGAAACGCTCCCGAGAAGCGGCCCTGTTGAGCCCTGGGACGTCGATCCAGACACGCAGCCCAGCATCCTCGCCTGGATGGGGAGCTGCGCCTCGTGAGCGGCTGTCGCCGCGCATGGCTCTTGCGTCTTGCTGATCCTGAGTGGTCTTGGTGATGAACTCCTGAGCGGTGGGCACTCCTTGCCCTGTGTTCTCCTGAGGGAAACGTGCCGCGAAGCACGCCTCCAAGTGGTGCCCAAGCGCCTCCCCCATGAGGTTGGCAAGGTCTGAGGCCCTCCAGAAGAGAGCCCCCGAGCCTTGCCCGAGGAGGGCGCCGGGCGCGCCTTCCTATGCGACGGAGGGAGGCGCCCTTGGAGCGGGCGCTGATCCTGATGAGGCTCCAGCTGCGATGCCACCCTCCTAAGGCCCGGCGCGGTGCAGCTGCTTCTTCTTGGGGATGGCCTCCGGACGACCCTCACTTCTGCTATCGGGGTCGTCGATTGCTGCAGCTTGGAAGGCACGCTCGAGGGAGCACACCGCATCTCTCTCTTCACATGGGACCGTGATGATGCCGCCGCTTCCTGGCATCTTGAGGACGTTGTAGCCGTGATGGGTGACTGCCATGAACTTGGCCAGGGCCGGATACCCGAGAATGGCGTTGTACGGCAGGCGGATGTGCGCGACGTCGAAGTCGATGAGCTCGGGGCGGTAGTTCTTGCACTCTCCGAAGATGACAGGCAGGCGGACCTGCCCTATCGGTGCGGTCGAACCGTCGGTCACTCCTGAGAAAGGCTTGGTAGGCTGAAGTTGCTCATACGGCACTTGGAGGTTGTCGAACGTGTCGACGGATAGGACGTTGAGCCCTGCGCCGCCGTCGATGAGGGTCTTGGTAACCTGCACATGGCTGATGATTGGGGAGCACAGCATCGGGAGGGCGCCAGCGGTGGCTGCGCACTTGAGCTGATCTGCCGAGTTGAAAGTGATGGCGCATTGGGACCACCTGAGTGGGCGCGTGGCCTCGAGCTTGGGGAGCACCGCGTTCACCTCTCGAGCGAACTGTTTGAAGATGCGTTGAGAGGCTGGGGCCTGCGCGCCGCCCAAGATGCAGGCGATCGCACGCGGCTCCTGGAAGCCCCCAGCCCCCTCATCCTGATGGTGATCGTCGTTCCTTCTTGGTGGCGGCAGCAGGGGAAGACCGGCGTTGCCCTGGGGGCGATCTTCACGAGGCTGGTCCCTCCAAGCGCCCTCGCGAGGATGGTGCTGCCAGCGGTCCTCACGAGGCCTGTCGCACCACTCCTGGCGCGGGCCACGGTCGTCCCAGCGTCCGCCTCGACGTCCTCCTCCACGGCCGTAGCCCCGGTCGCTACGCTCGAGGCGTCGACCGGAGCGTCCTTCGCGGATGGCTCTGAGCTCTTGACAGTCACTGGTGTTGTGGGTGTTCAGGTTGTGGAAGGTGCAGAACGGTCGGCTGCCCTTGGACGATTCGGGCTGATCCCTGCCCCGCTTGGTGTCCGGCTCCGCTGCGAGCACAACTGCCTCCTTGCACTTCACGTCCTTGGCCTTGGCCTTCTTCTCCTCCGCGGCCGCAGCTGGTAGCTCGAGGAGGGAAAGGCGCCCCTCCTCGGCTCTTGCGCACTTGGTCGCCAGGTTGAACAGCTCCTGGGATGTGCTCAGCTCCTGGTGGATAGCGAGCTCTTCCTTCATCTTGACGTCACGGACGCCATCTAAGAACGCGGAGATGATGCCTCATCTGTGACCTTGGGGATCTTGAGATGAGTGTTGTTGAAGCGCTGGATGTACTTCTGGAGGGTCTCTCCTGGTTGTTGCTTGATGCGACGCAGGTCACCCGCGGCCGGCGGGCGGTCGCGGGTGCCCAGGAAGTTGGCGACGAAGCGGTGGTGCATCTCATCCCAGGAGGAGATTGAGCCATGCTGCAGGTTTAGGAGCCAGGAGCGGGCACCATCCTTGAGAGCCATAGGGAACCAGTTCGCCATGACTTTCTCGTCGCCGTTGGCCGCTTTGATGCTTAGCTCGTGGAGCTGCAGGAACTCCGCGGGATCGGCGGTGCCGTCGTAGCGAGGAGGCAGATCCAGCTTGAACTTGCCTGGCCAGGCGACGCTACGCAGCTCGGGGGTGAAGGCGCGCCAACCGGCCGTGGTTGCCGGGGCCCGCCTCGGAGGTGGAGCTTGGTCTTGATGAGGTCCGCGCGGCGCCACCGCGGGCGGTGCGCGGTCTTGGCGAGGCGGCGCGGGGAGCGTAGATGCAGCTTCTCGTGGCCGAGGGATTTCTTGGCAGCTTCTCCCTTCACGCGCGGGCACCGGACGCGGCGGATCACGCCGTCGAGCAGCGCGCCTTGGCGCCAAGGCGTAGTCTTCGGGCAAAGGTGGTGGGGGCGCGCCATGAGCCACGTCGCCTGTGACTTGTGGCGGGTGAGGCAGAGAGAGGGACGGCGCCGGGGAGCCCCCTGCGGCGCGGATGAGCTCGGCGACGCGGTCAAGCCACTACTCGTAGAGGTCGTCGACTGGGCGGTAGCGCAGGAGCTCGTTCGCCAGGAGGAGCGCGGCCCGTGCCTCCATGGGAGCGCGGCGCGCGTGGGACGAGGAACCGGCCTGGGTCAGCGACGGAGTGGCGGTGTGGCCGTCCTGCCGCACCGACGGATGCAGTGAGGACGCCTGCTGCTCGTTCCCTGCCGGGCCGGTGGCAGCGTTGGCGGCGGGAGATGGAGAATGACGAGGTGGCCCGCCGACGGGAGCCGTCTGAGCAACACGGGCGGTGAGGGCAGCCCGACGCTCAGCTCGAGCGCGGCGAGCGTCCACCATGGAGACGACGGAGCATCGGATCGACAGAAGGGAAGCTACGGCGCACCCCTACTTGGCGCGCCAAATGTCGGATGTGGGGTTCCGGCAAACCCTTAAGGTTCAAACTCTAGGGTGCGCGCGAAGTCTTTTCCTCCTACCGATCCACGCCCTAGCTCGCTAAGATCTCGCGGACGAACCCGGCGAACTCGCAACACAGAAAGACACGAGATTTATACTGGTTCGGGCCACCGTTGTGGTGTAATACCCTACTCCAGTGTGGTGGTGGTGGATTGCCTCTTGCACTGATGATGAACACTACAAGGGGAAGAATAGCCTCCCGAAGTTGAGGTGTTCTTGAGGCTAGGGTAGGCTTTTGGTCAGATCAGATCAAAACTGAGCTGCCCCTACTGTGGTGGCTAGTTCTACTTATATAGGCCCTGATCCTCTCCCCAAATATTGAGCGGGAAGGGAGCCAACAGCGGCGGGCAAATTTGGAGGGGGACAGCTAGTACAAGCTATCCTGACAAAAGTGGTCTTCGCCTGCGAAAGGTTCTTGGATGCCTTGTTGATGAAGATGGGCCGTACGGCCCGCTGACTTAGCCACGCCGTGTGCCGCAGACAGGCAAGTCTGGGGACCCCGTTCCCAGAACGCCGACATTTTCATTTGCTTTCTGTAGTTGGCTCGCCCTCTTTTAATGGAAGTTTGCTTTTGGTGTTCTTTGCTGATTTGGTTCCGTCGCCTTTTGCCTCTGTTTCCATCTCCAGTTTAGCCTGTACTCTCTCTCGCATACCTCGCGAGGGGGCTGGACAGGTGCCCTCGTGAGCGCTTTTCCTTTTTCTGCCTTTCATCTGCTTTTCGCGAGGCACCCTCGTTCGAGCCCACAAGCTGGCGCACCTCTCCTAATCCGTGCTCCTCGGGTACCGCGATACGAAGCATTGGGTCAAGGCCAGCGGCGCCTGTGACCAAGGCTCGGGTGAACGATAAGCCTCCTAACAAATTTTTTGCAGTTCCTAAAGCGCCTACCAAGCCAAGGAGGCCTCGACAGGCACCAGGAAGCAAGTGCCTCATGAGGAGGAGACTACTCCGACCAGGTCAACCTAAGTTATCTCTACATAAAACGACGATGTTGCGACACAGCACAGGAACGATAAACATAGCATAATAATTGAGAAATCATAGTTTGTTGCACGCCCCTTCGGGGCCCATACTAGTTTCTTTCTTAATACAGGAACGAAAGGAAGAACGAAATAAAAGCGGCGCGTGCCCCTACAGCGGTCCGCGAGGGTGGGCTCTTGGTGTCGTCCCGAGCTCAGCCAGACCGCTCCTCGCGCTTCACGGAGGCACGGCGACGAGACGACCCGCTGCAGCCTTCGAAGCGGGTGCGGCGGCATGGCGGCTAGTCGTAACCACCACTGCTGGAGCTGTCGCCGGGGGAAGAGCCGCCGTAGCTGGACGAAGCGTGGTCGGCACCAAGGGCGGGTTCGCCCTCATCCTCGTCATGACCATCGCCAAGGCCGAGCACCTCCCCGCCATCGTTGACCTCAGGGCAACACCCGGTGAGGCGACCATCTTCCCCAAACACCCTCACGTAGAGGGTCGCGTCACCGTCATACTTGAAATGGAGGGTGCACCGCCTGCCCAGGCCGCGCGCGTGGGAAAACGTCTGCCAGCCGTGGGCCAGGGCTATGTTGCCCGCGATGGAGACCTCAACCGCGACCCAGGAAGCCCTGCTGCAACAGCCGTCCGCTGCAGCCAAAGCCCGCCTGGACCTGAGGCCGGCAGCTCGTCGGCGAAGAAGCGTGGGAGCTAAAGCCAGTTGCCGGTCGGGTTCTCCGACCAGACGATGAACTCCGGCAGCACCTCCGCCGAGTGGAAGAGCGACCAGGGAGGCCGCGCGACAATGGCACGTCTCCCTTCATTAACAGGGCTGCCATGACTGGAGCGACCCCTGCCACGCGAAGCAGCACCGCCGCGGCTTCAGGGGGCCACGGTGGGGGTCGCGGTGTGCTTGCGGGGACGGCCGCGTCCATGCTTGGGCACCGGAGAGCCGGACCCCTCGCGAGGGGCCTTCCCCTTCTCCGCGGCGGAGAACCTCTTCGACGGCGCCATTGATGTCGCTACTGGCAATGGAGCAAAGGGGGAGAAGCGAGCGGAATGGGAAGAGATGGGCGACGGGGGCTCTGCCCCCTCCCCATTTATAGCAGGAGAAAGCCAACCAGCGCCCCCCATGATCACATGTAATGATGGTTTTTCCTTGCATGCAGCAGGGACTCGTCAAGTTGGGCAGTTGCCGAGGCAGTGTGGGGAAGCGGAGACACCCATGTCCAATCAACCGCCACGCGTCGACCAAGGCCGCAGGCTATTGGGTTCCGCGGCGCCCCGCACTTGCCCTTTGGCTTCGCCTCGAAGCCAAGTCCGAGCGTGCCTTGGGCCCGGGGACCACTGTCGGTGTTCTGGGAATGGGGGTCCCCAGACTTGCCTGCCTGCGGCCCACGGCGTGGCTCTGCGAGCGGGCCCGTACGGCCCATCTTCACCAACAAGCATTCGAGACCCTCGCGAGGGGCCAAGCCTCGCGAGGCGGACGACACAAGACCTCCTCGGGAGCGGCCTCACCAGGCTGGCTCTTGAGGGGCGGAGAGATCAAGGCAAGGCAAACCTCGCGAGGTTCCAATGACGTGAGCCATGACGATCGAGACCAGGCGGGCGCCAGCGCGCACAGTGTCCTTGTTACCTCTTTGGTGCTAAGGAGGCAAGCGCAGACGGGGAGTACCGAGGCGTCAAGAAAAGGTTTCCATATCGGTGCGATGAGACCAAGACCAGCAGGATGGCAAGACGGAGGTCACCATGGAGCCCAAGGTGGCGTCACCACCAGAGCCTTTTGCAGGCGAAGACCACCTTTAGTCAGGATAGCTTGTACTAGTTGTCCCCTTTCAAATTGGCCGTTGGTAGCTCCCTTCCCGCTCAATATTTGGGGAGAGGACCAGGGCCTCTATAAATAGGATTAGCCACCACAGTAGGAGGCAACCAAGGCTCAGCCATCTCATCTTGGACTAGATCCAACCCACCCTCACACCCACCAGGCACAAGAACACCTCACCTCAAGAGGCTGTTCTTCCCCTTGTACCGTTCATCCTCAGCCCAAGAGGCAATCCACCACACCACACTGGAGTAGGGTATTACACCACAACGGTGGCCCGAACCAGTATAAATCTTGTGTCTCTCATGTTGCGAGTTCATCAAGCTAAGCTTAGATACCCCGGCGAGGCTGAGGGCGTGATTCGGTAGGGGGAGATCTTCGTGCGCACCCCAGTGTTCGAACCTTGAGGGTTTTGCCGGAACCCAAGATCCGACACTACCTGTTCACCATGCTGGAGTCGCTGGAGGATCACCGCCGCCTGCTAGTCTCGGAGGAGGACGGCAGCGTCTTCCTCTTGATCGTGCACATCGGCGAGGCCCGCACAGGCCGCCGCCCCGTCTCTGTAGTGTGCGTCACGGGCGACGCTGCTGACGCTGACACTGACACGAGGCCGATGTACGGGTGCGTGCTCACTGTTACTACCCCTCGGAGGTACGTGGGCGGTGACATTGGCTACATCAAGCTAACTACGACTGTGCCGAGCTGGGACCTTCCCGCCGATGTGGACATGGAAGACACATGGTATGATTTGGCCCCCAACGTGGTGCACGGGGACTCCAAGGAGGTTCACCTGGACATATGCATTATCAAGTTAAGTGTTGATCATTAGTCTTTGTTCAATGTAATCCGTTGTCTAAGCATGTGGAGACTTCCATGCATGATCTTGCTCTATTGGAGTATCGCGCATGAATAAAAGTGTATCCATTTATGGTTTAGTCTAGAATCTCCCATGTATGAAATTTTTACTACAGTACTGGTGAAAGACTTATGATGAACCATTTCTTACATATCCCCTGCCCCCTTCCAAGTCATCCTGATTTAATCCCTCCGTCTAGGTGTATAAGGGCATGGTTAATACTTAATAGTATAGCCAAATGTTGACTATAAGAAAGTGCCATGTCATATGTAGCCAACATGTATAACAATGGATACTCAAAGACTAATTCTTAAAGATCATTTCTTGCAAAGCACAAGAACTGTTATTTCTTCACAAGTTTTGGATGCAGGTTGAACAGTTAAACGCTTTTGTTTGCAAAAGATACTTTTTTATCTATTTCACCCGGATGTTTGTGAGCTCTAGAGATGAAATAATATCCGAAGAAACCTATCGATACCCGTTACACATGATATGACCCTCACATCCTTTGTCAAAATAAACAACTCCCCGATCAATGCATTTTACTGTTCCGTGCAACGCACGGGCACCTTACTATAGATTAGTATGACCAAAAATTGAACTAACATTATATATTGTACGATAAATGCTGATGCATGTCACCTAAAGTTATATCATTGAAAACTATGTTCAAATACGAATCCAATGATATAGTTTTTGTTGACATGCACTAACATTTTGCCAGTTAAATCTTCAGTCAAATTCAACGGGGGACTAATAAACCACGACTGATGTAGTACTAGTGTAGAGGGCGGCGTTGCACGCGAGTCTCACCCCGCTCGTGGCGCGGCAGTAAAGCCGTCATATCACAAAACCCAACCACTCCCCATAATAAGTGGCCTGGTAAAATAAACGGACAAGAAACCATCACATCCCTCCGTCTTGATTGTTCTAGAACACAGGTGAGGTAGCAGCAGTGTACTGTTCATGCGAATCCTACTGACATTGGCTGTTGGATTTGGAAGATCAACGGTTATGATTGATTTTCTTAGTCCTACTTAAAATTGGTACACTATATAGTAGTATAGATATAGAAACCCGCGTGGAATGCGAGAAACCAACTCCGGCCACACAAGTCCATTCAGGAGCAGGACGCCGGCCAAGCTCCTCCTTCCACCATTTTGTCCACTCTTTCGGCGGCATCCGACGAGCAAGAAGAGCAGTTCTCCGGCATAAAAGCCATCTGGGTGGCCCGCCGAGCCCGGCAGCTCACTTGTCCACCTACCTCGCCTGGCCAGTCGGAGGCAGTTGTCGCACTAAGCCAGCGCATGGTTCCGCAGCCTCTCCAATACAGCTCGAGGAAGAGTGCCGACTTGCTCCATGCCGGCTTGTTGAGGAGCACGGCAAGGAAGTTCTGTTAGATGAGCTATCGGCAAGGAAGTTGGTCCTCGCTGATATAGGATGCCTCTTCGTATCATTTATGGCATACCTGGATGACCGCCTGGTGCCGGCCAATAGAAAATGCCACGTCCCCTGCGAATGTAGAAGCTTCCGTCCCTCATCTAGCTAGTTCGCGCGTTTTCCCCTGTCTTTTGCCGCCTGCCCACCTATAGAACCGCCTCGCGCTGGGCAATTCCTCTCCAAACACCTAGGGAGGCGGTTGACCCGAATAAGTATAACTTGTTTCTAGTGGGTACATTGACGTGGCATCGAAAGGGTGTGATAGCCGACTCTTGCAAAATAATTAACTACCACATTGGCATACATGAGCATTGGGCCCACTTGTCAGTGTGCTAGACGGAGAAAGGAGCATAACGCAAAATGGAGCATGGAATGGTGCGAATCGATTGGCTCACGTCTGATGACTGAGGGAGTCCTGGACTAAGGGGTCCTCAGGCGTCCGGCCTGTTAGCCATGGGCCGGACTGATGGGCTGTGAAGGTACAAAGACCAAAGACTGCACCCGTGTCCGGATGGGACTCTCCTTGGCGTGGAAGGCAAGCTTGGCGATCAAATACATAGATTACTTTCTTTGTAACCGAACTTTTTATAACCCTTGATCCTCCCGCTGTCTATATAAACCGGAGGACTTAGTCCGGAGGGAGGAGATTCATTACCATAGTCATACAGGCTAGGCTTTTAGGGCTTAGCCATTACGATCTCGTGGTAGATCAACTCTTGTAATACTCATATTCATCAAGATCAATCAAGCAGGAAGTAGGGAATTACCTCCATAGAGAGGGCCCAAACCTGGGTAAACATCGTGTCCCCTGTCTCCTGTTACCATCGACCTTAGACGCACAGTTCGGGACCCCCTACCCGAGATCTGCCGGTTTTGACACCGACATTGGTGCTTTCATTGAGAGTTCCACTGTGCTGTCCTCAAAAGGTTTGATGGCCCCTTCAATCGTCAACAATGACGCTGTCCAAGGAGAAACTTTCCTCCCCGGACAAATCTTTGTGTTCGGCGGCTTCGCACTGCGGGCCAACTCGTTTGGCCATCTGGAGCAGATCGATTGCTACGCCCCTGGCCATCAGGTCAGATTTGGGAGCTTGAACTACGACGTGGACATCCGTGAAGATTTGATCTTCGCCGGATTCGAGACTGCGGCGACCGCTCCTGGTCACCTCGATGAACATGACCTAAATCTGTCATCGGACCGCATTCAGGAGATAGCTCCTGTAACTGCTCTGGCCTTAGATCCGAAGCATACTGCGCCATCCAAGGACCGGAGGCTCAACCCCACCATGGAGGCCACAGATTCCCCAGCGTTGGAGCCGCACATGGACTTAACCTCACATGATGTCTGTGTCACTGGAACTCCGAACTCCTCTCTGGCTATAAGTTGCGAACCATGTGAGTCCGCGGACGCCGAACTTGATCGCTTATTGATCCTCGAGTTCAGCGCCGCAGACATCTTCCAGCACTTGCCCTTGGGCGATGTGCTAAACTCATTAAAGAACCTGTCCTTGGTGGACCCACAGCTGAACTATGTCCGGTTTGAACTAGGGGCTGACGATGGAGAATTTTGCTTCCCACCCGCCACCCACTTCATAGCCACGGTCGAGGATTTAACTGACACGCTTGATTACGGCTCCGAAGACATCGACGGTATGGACGACGATGCTGATAAGGAGAAAAACCAAAATCCGCCATTTACTGGACGCTGGACGGCCACTTCTTCGTACGATGTGTACATGGTGGATACACCCAAAACAACCAACGACGATGACAAAGAAAACCCAGTCGAGAAAAAATCTCCTGAGACACAGCAAAAACGCCGGCGTCCTCAGCGCCGCTCTAAGTCACGTCGTTCAAAAGACAGCAATGCTGGAACCGGAGAAAATAATACTCCGGACGATGCCGAAAATAGTGAAGACCTTGCTGAGGTAACATCCGAACAGGAGGAGCAAGAAAACGGGCAAGCTAGCCCCGACGAACAGGCCAGGCCCAACGACTCGGAGGACGGTAGTTATCATCCGCTCTCCGACGATGAGTAAAGCCTCGGCAACAAAGATTTCATCGTGCCTGAGGAACCTCTCGAGTAGGAGCGCTTCAAGCGCCAGCTAATAGCCATCGCAATGAGCCTAAAAAAGAAGCAGCAGCAGCTTCAAGCTGACCAAGATCTGCTCGTCGACAGGTGGACGAATATTCTGGCAGCTGAAGAATACGACCTCAGACGCCCAGCCAAGAGTTACCCGAAGCAAAGGTTGCTACCTTAGTTTGATGAAGAGGCGTCAGAGCCCATACCTCCCTTGCGTAATGCGGCCGATCGACCACTACGCGGCCGGGACAGTGCGGCGGACCGACCACCACGCGGTCGGGATAGAGCGGCAACTCAGGCCGAACAACAGCCTGCCCCACCGCCACGTAAAAATAGAGACAAAACAATTCGGGGTCATACATACGACCTCCGACAGACCCTGGATAGTAGAGCAGGATATACCCGATCGATATATAGATCGCGAGGACGCTCCTCGACACGTGATGATGGCTACCTATTCGGACGTGACAAACCTAGTCACGCCCGAGCAGACAACCGCAGGCAGACTCCATCGGAGCTACGTCGGGATGCGGCCAGGTATAGAGGCGCCGCACACCCTCTTTGCTTCACTGATGAAGTAATGGATCACGAATTCCCCGAAGGGTTCAAACCCGTTAATATTGAATCATACAACGGGACAACTGATCCCGCGGTATGGATCGAGGATTTTATCCTCCACATCCACATGCCCCGCGGAGATGACCTGCACGCTATCAAAACCTCCCACTAAAGCTTAAAGGATCAGCTCGGCACTGGTTAAATAGCCTGCCTGAAAATTCTATCGGCAGCTGGGAGGACTTGGAAGAAGCCTTCCTCGACAACTTCCAAGGTACATATGTCCGGCCACCAGACGCCGATGACTTAAGCCACATAGTTCAACAACCTGGAGAGTCAGCCAGGAAATTCTGGACTAGGTTCCTAACCAAAAAGAACCAGATCGTCGACTGTCCGGATGCCGAAGCCCTAGCGGCCATTAAACATAGCATCCGCGACGAATGGCTCGCCCGCCACCTCGGCCAAGAAAAGCCAAAATCTATGGCAGCCCTTACGGCACTCATGACCCGCTTTTGCGTGGGTGAGGATAGTTGGCTGGCGCTTAGTAAAAGCACAGCCAGCGAGGCAGGCCCCTCCGAGGTCAAAAACAGCGACGGCAAGCTCCGACGTAACAGAGACAAACGCCGAAGCAATGGTGATAATACCGACGACACTACAGTCAATGCCGGATTCAGCGGCTCCAAGTCCAGCCAGCGGAAGAAACCATACAAAAGAAACAATCAGGGACCATCCAGCCTGGACCGCATACTCGATCGCCCGTGCCAGATACATGGCACCCCAGACAAACCAGCCAATCATACCAATAGAGATTGTTGGGTTTTTAAACAGGCCAGCAAATTAAACGCCGAGATCAGGGAAAAGGGATCACAAAGCAAAGACGACGACGAGGAGCCCCGGCAACCGAACACAGGGGGACAGAAGAAGTTTCCCCCTCAAGTCAAAACAGTGAACATGATATATGCTACACACATCCCCAAAAGAGAGCGCAAGCGCGCACTAAGGGACGTCTACGCGATAGAGCCAGTCGCCCCGAAATTCAATCCATGGTCATCATTCCCGATGATCGTCGGGATCATCCCACTAGTATCCGTCATGGCTGTTCAGCCGCACTAGTCCTCGACCCAATCATTGATGGATTTCACCTGACGCGCGTCCTTATGGACGGAGGTAGCAGCCTCAATCTGCTCTATCAAGATACAGTGTGAAAAATGGGCATTAATCCATCACGGATCAAGCCCACAAAGACTACCTTCAAAGGAGTCATACCAGGTGTAGATGCCCGCTATACGGGCTCAATCACGCTAGAGGTTGCCTTCGGATCTCCGGACAATTTCCGAAGCAAGGAGTTAATCTTTGGCATCGTCCCCTTTCGCAATGGCTATCACGCACTGCTCGGACGAACCGCATTCGCTCGATTCAAATGAAGTGCCACACTATGCTTATCTCAAGCTCAAGATGCCCGGTCCACGCGATGTCATAACGGTCAATGGAAATACGGAAAACTCCCTCCGTACAGAAGAGCACACAGTTGCCTTAGCAACAGAAGTACAGAGCGACCTTCTCAAGCAGAACCTTAATTCGGCTATCGAGCCCATAGACACCGTTAATAGGGCCCGAACTACCCTGAAGTAGGACAACTCAGCTCGTCAGGAGCTCGACTAGCTATCCGGCCTCTGTCTCAGTCCCGATCAAGTGGTGGCATTTGTGCCACGCGTACATAACTACGCACTCAAAATTCCATGGGCATGGACGGAGGCATAGCTAGCTTGTGATCCACACTATGGCTCAACCGGCACCGCATACACACATACTTTCACTTTTCCTTTTTCCCTTTTTCAGGTCTCAATCCCGCAGGCCCCATCTGATGGCCTGATCATCGGTCCTCTTGAAGGACAAACACACCAAGACGGCAAGAAACACAAACATATGGGGGACTTTCTAGGTGGTTTCGTTAAACGATCACTCTACCTGTTTTTCAGGACCCACATGTAGCTCTCCCTTGGTTTTGGCATGTTAAATAGCCTGTTGCTCATCGCACTACTTGTATCAAATGCGCCTTGACGTATTAATCAAATTACAATGGAAACAGTTCGCGGCCCGAGCTTTAGGGCCCTAGCTTATTATCTTTGCACCCTCTCTGTTTTCCTTTCCTTTTTTTCCCTCCCGTGGGTAACCTTATCAGATAGCACCCGTACACTTTGGTACGTTTTCATATTTGCCAGGGGCTTCATAGCACCCCGCACTACGGCAACAAAAGTCCGAACACTTTTTATAGTATAGTTCGACACCCCAAATTTAGCACTATATGCATTGGCTCCGAATCATGTCTTTGGTCAATAGTTGGGTTGCCCGGCTCCTGTGCTTGCTACCTTACGTTCTGCTATATCGGCTAAGGTAGTAAAGGGAGAACTACTGCGATTGTGCCTTGGTTTATCCAATGGAGCACCTCAGTAGAGAAAGCCGAAAACTGACTGTCATGATGCGGCGAGAGCCGGTCAGCTCTTCGGAGGTTGCAAATCGTTGGAGATTTCTTCCGCATTACGCGAAGGAATGGTACTTCCCGATCAGGCGCTTATAGCACTCTAGTTCAGATACTAGGGGTTGCACCAACATTTTTATTGTCAAACTCCTATGGCTAAGTGAGGGCGTTAAAGCCGCATAGTCTGATTGCCTGGTTCGTTGTGCTAAACAACTCCTTCAAGGACCATATAATTGGATCAAGAGTGTTTAGATTCCATCCTGAACACCTCCGTACTACCTACGTGGGGGCAGAAGTCGACGACTGCCCAACCCTCAGATTTCATACATCACGGCCGCACAGGAGGTAATTTTTTTAACATAACAAACATTATATTACAAACTCACTTTGTTTTATCATACAAGGTAGAGGCAACTCGAATGCATTCATTCAAAGATAATGTCTTGCGAACACTGCGTCGCTACAATACGAGACCCCTCCAGGACGTCTCCAAAATACCGCTCGGGTGTGCGGTGCTCCTTGCCCTTGGGTGGCCCCTCGGTCACAATCTTGATGGCGTCCATCTTCGCCCACCAGACCTTGACGCGGGTAAAGGCCATACGCGCGCCCTCGATGCAGATGGACCGCTTGACGGCATCCAGCCGAGGACAGGCATCCACCAGCCGCTTCACGAGGACGAAGTAACTACTGGGTATAGCTTCGGCTGGCCACAGCTGGATTATTAAATCCTTCATGGCCAGTTCGGCCACCCTGTGCAGCTCGACCAGCTGTTTTAGCTGATCGCGAAGGGCACCGGATGTTCTGGCGCAAGATATTGCGACCAGAACAGCTTCTCCGTGGAGCTCCCTTCTTCGGCTCGAAAGAACTCTGCGGCGTCGGACACACTACGTGGCAGACCAGCAAAAGCCCCTGGAGAACTCCAAATCCGGTTAGTAAAAGATACTTCCTCTTCACATATTTGCTTTGCATACTAAATGCCTTACCCATTGTGATCTTCCTGGTCTCCTGGATCTCCCGGAGGGCGCCCTGGGCCTCATTCTGGGCCGTCTCCGCGCTCTGACGAGCCTTGGCGAGTTCGGTCTCTTGAGCCGACGCATCGCGCTCCAAAGTCTCGCACTTCCTCACCACGTCCTGGAGCTCTTGCTGGACCTTGTTGACCCGGGCCTTGAGCTTCTTACGGGCGGCCTGCTCCTTGACAACCTTCCCCTCAGCTTTGGCCAGGGCCTTTTTTAGGGCCTCGACCTCGGTCGTCGCTCCTATACATATCATGACACTTTGGTCAATATATATCATTTTACTCTTTTTGAATATATAACGGGTTATTACATACCTTGTTTTTCTTGGAGCTGCCTCCTCACCTGGCCGAGCTCCTCCTCAGCCTGCTCCAGTCTCTGCTTCAGACCGGAGACTTCGACAGTATGCGAGGCTGCGGCCAACAGCGACGCCTGTGTATTCATTTCAGACAAATTAATTAGTTTCCTGTAATAAGGGATTGATCCTCTGTCCGGCTTTTTCTTTCCGAACAACGGACAGTGTCTCAGGGGCTACTGTCTATATTGGGATTTTCTCTTTTTGTGTCGCTTACCTCAAAACCTGTCAGCAGGCTGCTACAGGCTTCGGTTAGTCCGCTCTTGGCGGATTGAACCCTTTCAATTACCGTGACCATAAGAACACGGTGCTCATCCACAATGGAAGCGCCTCGCAGCGCTTCTAGCAGATTATCATGTGCCCCCGGTTGGACAGGGGTCACCGGCGGAATAGGCATACCCCCTTCTTTCGAAGGAGGTTGCGTGCCGGATTCCGGAGCCGCATCGGTCTCCGGAATCGAGTCCGGCTAAGGGCCGAACTCAATACGGCCCTCATCACCAGTCTCCGTGGGGATCAGCTCCCCCTGGTGTCCGGCGACAGAGGCGTTGCCTTCTGGCGCCTCCTGGGCCTCTCCCCAGCCTGGGAAAGTCCTTCGGGACAGCACCTCCGCGTCGTCCTTGGCCTTGGGGGAGTGAGCGGCCGGCGGTGACTCGCGGGCCATCGCCTTTGAATCCAACGAACCTCGTGAGGAGGATCGCTGCGAGCTGTCGTGGGCCGGACTGCAATAGCATAACTAGTCATGTCAGTACAACAAAGAGGAGAGGCTGAATTTATGGGCATGTGTGAGTCTTAGCACTTATGATGCAGCCCGAGGCTTAGTGCGGGGGCGTCGCTCCGGACTGCTGTCGACGTCCCACGCGGAGTTATCCGCGAGGGAGCTCTTCCCCTTCTTGGGCTTCTCCGCCTCCAGGTTCGTGGAGGCCGCCCTTTTCTTCTTTCCCTCATCAGGGGGAGGGTTGTTCTCCTCCTCCTCGCCGTCGTCGTCCTCGGCGACGGAGGAAAGGGTCACTTCATCTTCGGACGTCACGTCCGAAGCACCCTCGCGACGGGGGCCACCTTTGGCCCCCTTGGCCTTCTTTTCCAGCGGCCTGTAGGGCGCCGGAACCAGCATCTTCGCCAGGAGCAGGATGACTAGCTCTTCGGGCAGTGGAGCCGGACTATGGATCCGCTTCGCTCTCTCCGTCCACGCCTGAAAAAAATACAGCAAAGGTTAGGCATCCTCCTTGAATAAACAAGTAGAAGGTACGCCTTAAGAAAAGGGGAACTTACCTCATTGGCGGGATGGGTGTGATCGTGCCCACGGTCTGAATCTATGACCGGCGGCTTATCGTTGCCCTTGAAGAGCAACTTCTAGGCATCTTCGTGAGTAGTTCTGAAGAGCCCACTCAGGGTGTGGTGCTTCTCCGAATCGAATTCCCATAAAGGGAAGCTTCGGCTTTGGCAGGGGAGAATCCGATGAACCAGCATTACCTGGATCACGTCGATGAGCTTGACGTTTTTATCCACCATACTCTGAATTCGCATTTGCAGCGCTATCAGCTCGTCTGACGTCGACCGGTTGGGGCCTTTCTCCTTCCAGGAGGTGAGCCGCATTGGGGCTCCGGCCTTGAACTCGGGAGCTGCCGCCCAAGTGGCGCCGCGCGGCTCTGTGATGTAGAACCACTGCTTCTGCCACTCCTTGACAGTCTCCACAAAAGTGCCTGTGGGCAAAGTGACGTTGGGCATCTTGCTCACCATGGCGCCTCCGCACTCCACGTGCTGACCATCCACCACCTTTGGCTTCACATTGAAAACCTTGAGCCATAGGCCGAAGTGGGGATGGATGTGGGGGAAGGCCTCGCACACGAAAATAAATGCCGACATGTTGAGGGAGGAGTTCGGGTCTAGATCATGGAAATCTAGCCCGTAATAGTACATCAGTCTGTGGACGAAGGGGTGAAGTGGAAACCCCAATCCGCGGATGAAGTGAGGGAGGAAAACTACCCTCTCAGTAGGCTTCGGGGTCGGGATGACTTGCACCTTGTAGGGCAGACGGTGGGCGATTCCTTTCGCCAGGTACCCGGCCGCCCGAAGCTGGGTGATGTCCTTCTCCTTGATGGAGGAGACCATCCACTTGCCTTGACCTCTGGATCCAGACATGACTGAGTGCTTACTTGAGAAGGGGAAGATGGGAACTTGGGCGCTGGAGCTCGAGAATGGAAGGACAGAGAGGAAGAGAAGGCGTGGGTGAAGAAAGGGGATTCTTATCTCCTTATAAAGGTAGTAAATATTGAACGTCTCCCCACTCGCCCTAAAACTCGCCTATTCCCAAGGGCTGTGTAAACGACACGGTTGGATTACCCACGCCCGTATTGATGAGAATCCCGCAATAAGGGGACACGATCTCTGCTTTTGACGAGACGTGCCAATGGCAACCGCACCTCAAAACGTCGAGCGGCACACGAAAAATGGTTTGAAATTATGACCGGGCGGACGTGATGTCATGTTGCAAAAAGCTGTCAGCGGATTGGACTCGTGGAATATTGTATTCTCTGCGGTTGTGTGTGGTGTGTGTGTACAGGTCCGGACACGTTCAATGTGTCTGAAGACTATCTTGGAGTTCGGAAGGAGGAACCCGCCTTGCAATGTCGAAGATAGATCTATGCACCGGATACCTTGTCATTGAAGCCAGGTTCAGGGGCTACTGAGGGAGTCCTGGACTAAGGGGTCCTCGGGCGTCCGGCCTGTTAGCCATGGGCCGGACTGATGGGCTGTGAAGGTACAAAGACCGAAGATTGCACCCGTGTCCGGATGGGACTCTCCTTGGCGTGGAAGGCAAGCTTGGCGATCAAATATGTAGATTCCTTCCTTTGTAACCGACCTTGTATAACCCTAGATCCTCCCGGTGTCTATATAAATGGGAGGACTTAGTCCAGAGGGAGGAGATTCATTACCATAGTCATACAGGCTAGGCTTTTAGGGTTTAGCCATTACTATCTCGTGGTAGATCAACTCTTGTAATACTCATATTCATCAAGATCAATCAAACATGAAGTAGGGTATTACCTCCATAGAGAGGGCCCGAACCTGGGTAAACATCGTGTCCCCTGTCTCCTATTACCATCGACCTTAGACGCACAGTTCGGGACCCCCTACTCGAGATCCGCCGGTTTTGACACCAACAATGACCACTGGAGCAATATACTCAGATACTACGTTAAAAAATTAGTGCAAACATGGCTGGTTATACTGTGAGTAGGTGACCGTGCACTTGGCTCTTCGCCTCTTCCGAAAGTCGAACAATGATGATGGTACTATAGTAGATAGTGCACTACTAGTAAGCAAATATTCTCCTCGTTTGCGAGTAGACTGGACACATCAAAAGTAGTCCATTATCTGGCCTCCTTTGGACGGACAAAAGGTCGCACTGTGGTGTGGTTGGGTTCGGGACCAGGAGACGTCCCTGATATTTGTAAGAATGACTTATGTCCTGATTGATGAAATAAAATCTTCCTTTCACCCGCAAAAAAAGGGTTGACCATGTCCATGGCTACCATCCCGTGCTCCGTCATTCAGTGTGTGCTTCTCGTCGTTCTGCGAGTTGACGGGACACATCAAAGTTAATACATATTTAGTACTCTCTCCAAAAAGGGCCGACCATGTCCATGGCTACCATCCCGTGCTCCGCCATTGACTACGTGCACTATTCACGTGCCATCGAGGAGGAAAAATATTGCGTAGTACTAGGTGCCATCGTAGTGCACGACTCACTTACGCACTGCTCTCCATTTTCATGCATGACACGTGCACCTTGATGCTAGATGTCTCGCTGTTGGCAAAAGGATGAACAAAGCTCATGTCAAAAAAAAGAGTGGAAGAACATAGATTCCCGACGACCGAGAAGGAGCAAGGAACCTCGTGGTGGAGCGTCTGCACTCATAATATTTTATATTATTTAGCGATATTAAATCAACCAATCATCTCCACAGTAGACCGGAAGAGTACGAAACACGACAGCCCAGTGTAGTTACATCATACTGTACATGGCCAACCCACGCTATCACCATATTTCTTGGCCTCCGTGCGACACCTAGCTCTAGTAATCCACCAGCCCGTATCACTTCTCGCTCCTCGTCTCTCTCAAAGTGCGGCGGGCTAGCATTTTTGCCGTCTATTGAGGTCGGTTAACTCATCACATGTTAGCGACATGCCAAGAGCATTCTAATTTTTTTATTATACTCTATTGTTATGCCAAGAAGAGGAAGCGCTTTGACCGACAGACCAAACAAGACAGGCGTGCCGTGCCGTGAGTGGGTCCAGTTTCTCGTTTTGAACTTGTTTGGTGTAGTAGTAACACTTGGTTTTGACTATTGGTAAGATTTTATATACTCCCTCCGTCTAGTGAATAAGTCATCTTAGATTGTGCACCGTGACCAAGGAAGAGGGGAAAAAACGAGAGAAATTAATATTTATTTGCTAATTAATAGCATTGCATGCAATGAACTAACCATTGCATGTCGTGTTTGGTAGTCTAACTCATTGAAAACATGCACGCCCCACATCTCTTATTGGTGGATATATCAAGAAACAAGAAACGAGGTGGGAGTTAATGCACCGCGCCTAAGTATTTTGGGATTATTTGGTTTTCGTAAGGTGACTTATACACCTACACGGAGGGAGTAGGGCCTAATGTATTCTTCGAGGATGCCTTTGACTATTGATAAGATTTTATATAATTTGAAAATTATATCATTCGAAGATCCTTTCACATTCCGTTTTCAAAAAGAAAAAAGATCCTTTCACGTACGAATTTGACTGTATTCTTTGAGCAACTTGCATGTCCTATACTGCTCCTGTTCGGATACTCTAACTTAGCTAGAAGTTAGACTAACTCATGACTAACCCTGAACTAACTGTAGCCAAAGAGGTGTTTCGGTGACAGGGTTAGATTGATAATAAATGCACTTGATGGAGAGAGAAAAGTGATTTTTCAGTGGGCCCAAGGAGGTACTAGTACTTACTGTGGGAAAGGTGAAGTGATGGTTGCTTCGCCCAAGCAACTTATTACTCTGGGAATATGGGAGTACTAGCGGATTCAAGGAACAGAGAAATGATGGTTGCTTCGTCCGAGCAACTTACTGTGGCGAAGGTGGGGCTCTATGATTTGACTGCTCACTAGTCATTACTAATGCGGCACAACGACCAGGGTGAATCTTTCTGTGCAGTTGTGCACTCAATATTACTGCACGGCAAGTGGAGTCGGATGAAGGATGTCCCACATGTCGGTGCAGCGAAGTTGAATTGTTTCTGGCATTGCTAGCAATCCTTCAGGATTTGTTTATATGTACGCATAATTTTAATGAAATTGTACTGTGATGATATGAAGGCTTCAACTTTGGTTCCGGCAGGAAAAAAAGGTTCCAATTTAGGATTCATGTGTCCTCTTGCCTCAAGATTATCTCGTTACAACATTCCATCAAATACAAATGAAACTACCATGGCTGCTAATGCATCTCAATGGTTCGCAGATCAGCGCCAATATTCACATCACAACTGAAGACAAAGTTGTGAGAAGGTGTACAAATAAAGAAAAATATATAATTGATCGATGTTGTTCGTAGGCATCGGTCCATTTCCTGGGCACAGTGTTCATTGCTTGGCAGCTAGTTTCACCCAGCTCTGTAGCCAAAAAAGGGGTGTACGAAGGACACCACAATCCGATCATTTTGTGCAGCTCCACTAGAATCGAGCTGACCATCCCTGTTTGCAAAGATATCCAGTCAGTGTGATTACAATAATAGTGGAACTAGATGATGAAACATAACACACACAAATAGAAGCCGATCACCTCTGCAATCTCTCTTTAGGACTAACTACTTGTTGGAGAAGATTAGGCATGGATTTGGATGAGGAGGATAGCAAAACCAATCTCCCTTTCTGCAGTCCCACAGAAATGTAAAAACATTGCCCGTGTGACATTTTGGCGAAACTGCACAAAACACTCTTAAGAAAAAAAGTGATTTCTGCAGTTTACCAAAAGGTCGCAATAGCAACGAGGTGAAATGGATAGCCCTGTTTGCAAAAAAGAGGTAGAAAGGAAACAATTACTGGCCAATAACACGAGTTGAAGACACATACCCCGACAAAAAAGAAGCATATTACATGTAATAAGGGAAAGATAGCAGCATGGTGGTTTATCAAAAATGGTTTGAGGACGAGATTGCAAGAGGGAAAGTACGCCGGCCGAGATACGTTTTAAGCAAACAACTAAATAAGATCCACATGCAGCAACGTGGGAAGATGGGCATTGGAGCAAGGCTAGAGGAAGCTGTACCTGAGGGTCGTCGGGATGTTACTAGGAGGGCGCCGGCGGCCAGGATCTGCCCTTACTGCGGTAGCGAGCAAGTGGCGAAGGCCCTACCGCGCCGAAGCTTGGTCAGAGAGAACGACGGGTACCGCAGATCGAGACATGCTGCCTCAACGCCGTCGAACGGAGAAATGATGCACATCCTCCCTTTCCACCGGCGGACAGGATGCGGCCGGATCACTGACCAACAGTGAGAGAGAGAGGCCACCGCCGCCTTGGTTGAGATGGTGTGACGAGAGACAAACCCCGGCAGGCAGGCTCCGTTGTATATAGTGGAGCGGATTTTTCCATTTTCCCCATGGCAATCGTTTTATATTCTGTATTAGTGCATGCCATTGAGGAGGAATATATAACTTTATTTAATACTAACGTGCCAAGTCGAACTTTGCTCCGTCTAGGCGTGGTACCCGACACTCGTTCGAGTAAACAACCGCTACACGCTTTAAATTATCACGTGGGCTGCCTTTTCGTACAGAAACGAACTCCACCGTGTACTCGCGCGGGTGTGGCCGAGAACGAGACGGGAGTACGTGCGTCCTGCGTGCACCTCTTCTTTAGGTGCAGGTACGTAGTACGTGGGTGGGTGTGAGAGAGATGGTTTGTGCGAAACTGAGGCAATGTGTCGATGATATCTCAAACAAAAAAATGTAACATATGCAATGTGTGTGAAACAGAGTCATGGGTAGATCATATATAGAGGGAGCGATCCATGAAAAGAGAGCGGAGGGATCATCGGCGTGAGATATCGATAGAATCGAAAACAGGGATGAAGTGTGTGGCTGCGCGATCGATAAAGAGTTCCATAGAATTTGTGTTTGCCCACGTCAAAGATACAGGGCGGCTGGCCTACTGGAATTTGAGAGGGCAGGGGTGCAGTTTTTCTCTGTGACATGGATACCTACCTACAACGTTCGACTATCGGTGTGTGTGTGGGAGGGGGAGGGGGCAGAGACCTAACTATAGAGAGGTAGATCGAGTAGTATATGTGTGGAGAAGGAGAGAGACCTAGCTATGTATAGAGGGAGATCGATCGGCATCCATGGATATGTGTATCATAGGAATAAGGTTGGGAGAAAGACAAAGGTAGAGTGTCGGAGGGTTGGTGGTGGAGTGGCGTCTCGCAAATGGTGGGAGAGGCCTGCTAGACAAACAGAGGGTACGAGTGCAATATCAATAAGAGAGGGCCGGGGATGTCTGTCTGTCAATGCACGTGCGTGTGAGAGACGGGTCGGGAGGTATGCAATGATGATGAGGGGAGACGATATGGTTGTGGTAAGCATACGTAACTACATAGGAAGATCAGCCGTCGTGTGTCCAAGAAAGGGAGAGACATAACTAGTGAGATAAGTCTATCAGTGCGTGGGGAAAACGAATTATAGTCGACCTGGCTATATGTAGGGAGATCGGTACGTATACATGCATGCATGTGTTGGAAGCAAATAAGGTCCGGAGAGACAGACAGGGGGAGAGGGTGCGGCTAGGAGGTGGTGCGAGAGGCCTACCATGTCGAGGGGGAGGAGTGTACGAGTATGAGATCGATGAAAAGAGGGGCGGGAGTGTGCACCTATGTGGAACTGTATTGGACATAGGGGGGCATGGACGGTGAGAAGAGAAGAGGGGAAGTATGTGTTTGTGGTAGGCATACCTGGCTAGAGAGGCATATCAATCGATGTGTGCCGTAAAGAAGGAGCTGGGGGCCTACACACACCGTGGGTGAACGACCTAAAGTGAAAAGACGAATTTGCGCGATGGATCTAGAGAATGCTGAGGGAGGGTGAGAGGGATGCGGGCGTGTGCATGCACGAGAGAAAGTTAGCGCTAGCTACAAAGATAAGAGGGTTGTGTGGGTGTAAAAGACGAATAGAGATCATAATTCATTATAAAAGGCGAATTCGGATATTTGAAGAATTTATCATAGTGTCTTAAACCGACGCATGCGTGAATATATATAACGATGATACACATGGTGTGGTTATGAACATGTTATACTACATATAATATATTTTATCTCTACTCTTATAAAAAACAGAGTTGTTGATGATGGTGTGCCTGCCATCCTGCAATATAGGCCGTCCGATTTATATCTGACGGATAGGAAGGAAACTATGGCAATTTTGAAAAAAGATACCCACACCCCTCTCCATATTTGCAAATAAGGCATCCCCTTGATCATGTTGATGTTCCGTGGAATGCATGGGCATCTTGCTAGTACTACATATAATAAATAGAACATTGATTAAAATTTGGGCTAATGTGTGGCTTTTGCAGCTCAGGTCAAAATACTTGTCATAATGTAGGGGGCGGGGCACTATACCTTGTGTGATAAACACGGTGTACGTATGGAACATGGTTTAGATTATGAATATATATAGTTAGTACATCAAATGTACTATTATTTGGAATCAACATCAAGTGTATTCAAAAAATTGAATTTGAGTTCATATAGTACACATATTTCATATCTATCTCTATAGTAATCATGTGGTGTATTGTTAATGTAATACACAAATGATGGTTGAAGTTGGCAACAATCATGATTGTAGATTCTTATTGAAATAGAGAAACGAATTCAAATTCGGTTCAAATTGCAGTGGTTGTATAGACATTTGGAATGCACTAAAATGTTGGCATGAGTAGGTTACATGCATTATACAGCCAGCGAAAAAATTTAATTGGACATAACATGGATTCATACTCCCTCCTTCCATCTATATAGGGCCTAATGCATTTTTTAAGACCGCCTTTGACTATTGACAAGATTAATAGTACATGACATGCACAATGTGAAAATTATATCATTGAAAGCTCCTTTCACACATGAATTTAACGGTGTGCTTTGTGTAAGTTGCATGTCATATATTATTGCTCTCATATTTGTTCAAAGTTAGCCTCGAAAAACGCATTAGGCCCTATATAGATGGAAGGAGGGTGTAGCTTTGAATAGCATTTGTATAGTAAAATGGGACAAGACTCTGTCTTTGTGTGGTGTGAATAGTTTTTATTTTTTCGTTTTTTTCGTTGAGGGAAGTGTGAGTTGATTTGGTACGTCCAAGTACAATATTACACGTTAGGCTTGTCCCTAAAATTCAACCCGTGCCTTGTTATATCCCGAAAATTCAGATATCGTGCTCCCAAAACTGGCGCCTTCACAACCCACGCCTTGCTATCCCGAAATTACAACGCGCGCGAAAACTCCCTCCAGCTGCCAAATCCCGACACACGAAATCCCCCTTCTAACCCTGAGCCGAAAGGGCCGCTAGTTTAAATCGGTGGGGGTACTTTTGTAACACACCCTACATTTTGGACAAGCACGTCCCTAAGTCATGGTTCCCCCCTCCCATCGCCTCCTTTTCGCCATTCGAAATCCCAGGCCGTCATAACCTCTCCGCTCCAGCCGCGAAACCCCACCCTTCTCCGTCCGCCACCTCACCGCTGCCCAGCCGGAGCCTCTTCCCCGACGATGTCGTCCACCGCAACAGCTCGACGTCCCTCATCCACCTCCTGGATGAGGATCCGTTGTCCATCTCGTCGTCCCGCCGGTTCAGCCGCCCCATCCTCCACCTACAAGGAGCTGCTCCGACGATCGCCTCGTCTATCGCGGCTGCTCCATCCCCACAGCGCCGCCTTAACCTGCTCCACCGAAATCGCAGCATCCTCACCGACTCCTCGGACGAAGCCGAGGCCTACTCAGTGCCACCAAAGAGGTTGTACACTCATCGCATCGCACCTTCTCCTTAACTCGACCTCCTGGCGCCGACGGTGCTCCATCCCGCACCCCCGTGGAGTGGCTACCTCGAAGCCGGCGCCACGGGCGACATCTCCACGGCGGCTCTCCCCCAGTGCGAGGCCCCTTCGACGGCGGCGGCCATACCAGCCGGATCTGCTGCTGCTGCTGCTCCGGCTCTTACTCGGTCACTCGCGCTGCTGCTAGTGCTCCGGCTCTCGCTCGCTCGCCCAGCTGTTGGTGCTCCGGCTCTCGCTCGCTTGCTCGTGCTGCTGCTGCTGCTCTCCCCTCGCTCGTGCTGCTGCTCTGCTCTGATTTATCTACACTTCAGTCGATTGAATTGAATTTTGGGTCAGCCGATTTTCAGGAGATGGGGGTCTCACCGGAGTTAAGGAAGAACCACCCGCAACGGGGAGGGGTGCTCGCCGGAGAGGTACCCCACTATCTATCTTAGGGTTCTGGGTGGGGTGCTGCTCGCCGACGGTGGGGGGCGCGGTGGTGGGGCGGTGGCGTATGGATCGCCG
>NC_057811.1:222104657-222113340 GCF_018294505.1 Triticum aestivum | reverse complement strand
CGGTGGGGAGTTGTTTTGGGGCGGCGAGGCGGCGGCGGACCGGCGGTGGGGAGTTGTTTCGGGGCGGCGAGGCGCCGGCGGGCCGGCAGTGGGGAGTTGTTTCGAGGCGGCGAGGCGGCGTGGGGTTCGGCCGGCGGTGGCTGGCGGCTCAGGGGGGTGCAGGTTGAAGATGAACTGCAGGCCCACCCTAAACTATCCCATGTGAAGTGCCTCTCTGCTACCTTGCATTCAGTTTCGACAGTAACATTCGGATTCCACGGTAAATTTCAGTTTCGATAGTTAAGTTCAGAGTCAACAGTTTTTACCTCATCTGTTGTAGTCAGGTGGTTTTTGGTGATGTAAATTTTACATCTATCACTTTTTGATAATGCATTTTACATCATCTATTGGAGATGCTATTAGAATCCTACTTGAGATTAACGATGCCTGTCTTATGCTGCTTCAGCTTTGACGTCTTACGGCTCACCGGAGCTGCTCCAACGATGGAACGATCCATCACAACAGAGCAGTGCCCTGGACGCCGTCTACAGATTCCTCAGATCTTCCTCCACACCTCCGACAGCCACCTCTGCCTCAACTTATTCAGCGACCAACCCAATGATGCTGAGGTCGACACGGCTACGGCAAAGAGGTTGTACACTGGTCGCATCACTTACTACTCTACATTAATGTCGATCCATTAGGGCTATTGTGGTTCAACGGAAAAACAT
This sequence comes from Triticum aestivum, assembly GCF_018294505.1. NCBI lineage: Eukaryota > Viridiplantae > Streptophyta > Magnoliopsida > Poales > Poaceae > Triticum > Triticum aestivum. The sequence goes on along the minus strand of NC_057811.1, from coordinate 222,112,630 downwards.
AGCAATAGGAAATTTTCCTATGGCAGTCTACTATTCAATTATTCACGCATTTTGTTGACAGGAATGGAAAAAAACATCCACCTGGACCTACTTTTCAAAATCCTATGCATGAAAACAAGACCAAGTGCATTAGTGGCAGAATAACATTCTAACTGTACACACTTTCATATGGTTTCACTTTATTTTGGCCATTTTTCTTTGCGTTCCTCTGCTCCTCCAATTCCTGTGAACCAAACACCCAAGTTGACAGAAATCCTGTGTTCACAAATTCTCTGTTTCCCATGTGCATTCCAATCCTATTCCGGTGTTTTTCCTCCTATTCCTGCGTTTTTAGAATCATGCAAGCCAAATGAGCCCTTACAGAATTACTTCAGTTACAAGTAGGTGTCGAAGAAAACTTTGTGTGGTTTGTCCTGCTCCTGCCGCGACGTCGTCCGCCTCACCTGAGCTGCTCCATCAACAGAAGCATCCACCAAACCAGACATCACGACTCCTGACCGTGTTTCACTGCCTCAGATCTCCTTCCCTACTGCCGGCACCCACCGCAAGGGCATCACCATCATCGACTCAGTAGATGAACCTGAGGAGTACACGGGTCCACAAGAGAGGTCACACTCTTTTGTTTCTACTTATGTTATGCATTGCTTAATATTACCTGCTACTTTATTGTCCTGTTCACCTCTTAGACTCCAAGTCAGGTACAAATTGATGTTCACACTTGATTCTAAATTAGTTGTGGGGCACATATCGAGGCAGCAATGAATAGTATCTCTGTCTAATATCTGGTTCACCTAGGGTATGTCTATGTTGTTCATATTGGGTCGGAAACAAATAGTAAAGCAATCATCATCTGTTTTTTTATTAAATTAAAGCAATCATCAGCCCGCTATCATTATTTTTGGATCCATCCACTGGTTGTTACCATTACTCTAGATTTCCACATGCTCTCCTTACATAATCTCACTATATTTTTTTTGTATGCATGTCAGATATTGTACACAGTCATGCTGACACATGTAGAGAAAAAGAGAAGAGTTTTGCGCGGCAATACAATGTCATGCAGACATCGCTCCATGGTGGGTTCAATGGCAAACCCTCCCCCCCTCTCTCGATTGTAATCCAGAGGAAGATATCTGTTCTAAGGCGGATTCAGACGCAGCTGACCGCTCCTATTTACCCCCCAAGGTGTTTTCTCTAACTTAGCATGATGATGTTAGTCATATCATGCATATGTTGCCTTGCAGTGCCTACTTTCGACATCATATATGTCATCTGCTTAGTTTAGACATATTCTGTAATGCCACCTGTTTAGTTTCAATATCATATATGGGAATTATGCAGTCTCATGTCTTTTAGCCAGCCATAATATATGTGAAATGTGCAATGCCATCCTGTTTAACCAGGCATCATATATTTGAATGATATCTAGCCCATCGTTTTCTTCATTAAATTTCCATTTGTCGATAATGTTTGTACATTAAACTACTCTTCCTGTGAATCAGCCATTTGAGTGGGTGATGGAAAAATCAGGAGTGGAAACAAGGCCTTCAGAGCAGATAGTGCTACCTGTCGAAGCAGATCTCTTGCTGGGTCCCGATAGCTCCTCCCAGATGGATTCAGAGACAGATGACCAGTCCTATACCCCCACCGAGGTGTATGATCTAACTTGGCATGGTTCTACTGCTCATATCATGCATATGGTGTCTTGCATTGCATAGTTTAGACATCATATACACAATATTCAACACCATGTTCTTAGTTCAGACATCATATATGCGAATGCCCTCCGCTTAGCATATAAATCACATATGTGAATTAAATCATGCGATCCTGGTTATTTAGATAACATGTATGTGAATTATGTCATGCGATCCTGTTTAGTTAGTCATCATATCTTTGAATTATGTTATGCTATGCTATCGAGTTTAGATAGACATCATATATGTGAAATTATGTCATGCTATCTGTTTTAGTTAAACAATATACATGTCAACTATTTAATGCCCTCTTTTTTCCACACTATCTGTTGCATCTGTCTCTCATACAATGTCTGTACATTCAACTATGTTTCCTGTTTATCAACCATTTGAATTGGAGCGGGTGATGGCAGTATCTAGCGGAGTAAAAACATGGTCTTCAAATAAAACAATGCTACCTCTTGGTGGAGATAGCACCCCGGTTGTACATGAACGAGAACCAGCCCTACCACACATAACCCAGACTCTCGCAGATTTTACACCTACCACAATGGACAGAGAACCAGCTTCACCCAATCTAACCCCAACCCCAGCAGATAGTAACCCAGTTCCTGTTGACACGGCACCATCTCCACCACAGAGCTCCCAAACAAGAGCAGTTAGTAAGGCAGCTCCAGTGCCCAAAGCGCCAGTACTACCACGGCAAACCCCAACTCCACCAGTTAGTACACCTATTCATGTGGAGGAAGCACAACCAGCCATTCATAGTTTAGCATCTATCGCATTTGATGTTGTTAAATCCTATGTGCGCATCTTCCCATCATGGAAATATTATACTGAAGATGAAGGAAAATGCCAGTTGCAGGTGTTTGTCCAGGAGTTATGTGTAAGTAATGTTATTCATGGCAATTACTTTGCTTTCTCCCATACATTCTACCTTCATGATGGTTATACTACAGCAAATTTTCCCATTTTTCTCTATAGAGAAGGACTGATTTGGAAAGCCAAGACGAGGTAACCTGTGCTAATACCTCTGCTATCTCCAAGAATGCTTGGTGGCAGTATCGGAATTACCTGAAGAAAACGTACTTCACTGGCAAAGAAACTCGCCAAATTCCCTTGCGTTCTCCTTGAGACACATTTACTGGACGATGACTGGGAACACCTTGTTCTTTACTGGTCCCGAACCAAGAATGTGGTAAGGTCTATGAGCTCATTTTATTTTAAGTAATACATGCTTGCGTCTTACTGTACTCTGTTCATGTAGAACAAGTGCTTAAACCTGAAGAACAATTGTTCTCATTTAAGATTACATTGCTATCGTGCATACTGCTTTACTCTTGTATCACCGTATTTACTCATACAAACTTATTTTTAAATTGAACGGTCCAATGAAAACTCCAATGGCACAAGAGGTATATTTACGCATGTTTCTTTAACAGGTTTGCTCTTATAAATAGCTCTGTTGATTTCAATTTTAATTGTGTATACAGTTGACTTATCATATCATGCACATTACTAGCATCATAACATGGCCAATAGTGTTTTTGTACATGTAGACCCGTGGTACCCATCTGAAATCTTGTTGTGTCGTTTAGTTTCCCATGCTTTGTATTCTTTGAGTGCTGCTTTCTCTTGAACTGATATGATTTGAACTGTGTCTCTATTTTGATTTGGCAAGACAATGCAGTGACCATAGGACATAGATATATGTTTGTTTGATGCTTTTATAATGTACTACATGGCAATAGAAGACTTGGTAGTTTAATCTTGTCCACCTTACTAATGAATTGGTTCACCGAAATGAGTTTCATATACTAGTACATGCTAAACCTGTTATGTGTCTGCTTGTTTATTCTTTTAGAATGCTGAAAGAATATTGGGGAAGAGTGCCTTATTAAGCAATGATAAAGGAAGTAATGCAGATAAGGTTCAGGATCGTGAGATATCCTTGTTGGTCTCCAACAAAGCTGATAAAACAGCTAAGGAAAACTATCTTGAAGACAGTGAGGCAACCCCAAAGTCCTGCCTTGGTTTACTGTTCGAGTTACTGGCCACTACCGCTTGCACAAGCTATTCAAACTCACTGTCTGAATCAGTTCGGTTTCTTGAGTCTCAACTACAAGCAGAAAGACATCGATCAGCTATGCTGCGACAAGAAGCGGAAGGACTGCGGAAGTCCCTGGAGCATTCAGATGCATACTTTCTGGTGCAACAGCAAGAGTTGGAGGATTTTAGCGCCAAACGGGACAAAGCTAATAAGCTTGCTAAGCTTATTGCCAGCATGGTGGATACCCAGGATAACGTTTCTTGAGCTCTTCTAAAGTTGTTTCAGTTATGGACTTGTTTTGCTGTCGCGTTTATTTGCACTGGTGGCCAATTTTGACGGCCAGTGTATGTAATATGCTGCTTTGTTCCCTATATTTGCACTGGTGGTGAACTTTGATGCCCAGTGGATGTAATGTGTGTAATAGGCCAGCGTTAGTTGCTGGCTTATTTATTTCCTTATTGTCTTGTTTAGTTGTTTGCTTGTGGTCACTACAGTTCTTTTTCCGCGTTTTTCTAGTGGCCACAGTAACCTACTTTTGGTAACTAGGCCACAATAATCATGGCAACACACAAACTGTTGTAACCATGGGCCTCCTGCGGGCCGTAGGATCCATGGGCCTTCTACGGGCCGTAGGATCCATGGACTTTCTACGGGCCGTATGATCCATGGGCCTTCTACGGGCCGTAGGATCCATTGGTCTTCTACGGGCCGTAGGATCCATGGGCCTTCTACGGGGCGTATAATCATTTCGCCAAACATGGGCCGTGCTATTCGTGGACCATAACGGGTCGTTAATAGGCCGTATTTGATAACGCTATGAAAACGGCCCAACGGGTTAACGGGCCACAAACGGGCCGAATGTAACCACGGGCTGTATTTGGCCCACAAACGGAACAAGCCAGTAACGGAGCATATCTAACCGAATTCTAGAAATGAGCACAGGAATAAATGGGCCCTTAGAAGGCCGAAAGTTAACACGGGATGGAAACAGCCGACGGAATAATGGGTCTTTAATGGGTATAAAGCAATACACTGTTCATTATGGGCCAATTTCATCTCGGGCCTTTAATGGGCCGAGAGTTACAAAGGGCCTCATATGGGCCGAAAGACATCATGGGCCATACATGGGCCGGACGTTACAACGGGCTGGAATCATATTGGACGGCCCCGATGAAGCTACTGGACTTAATTCCGATAGGCCGTAACGGGCCGGTAGTTAGCGGGCCGTAAATGCGCTATATACGAATAGGCCGTTAACAGGCTTTCCATGGGCCGGCTAGTTACATTTTGACCAAGTCAAATGGGCCGGCCTTTTCACCGGAATAGGCCTCTGTTGGGTCGTGCCACGTGTCGATGTATCATAGGCGCCTCCTGTCCAATGAGTGGATGACATCTGTCCCAACGGTGAGCCAACACGTGTTTCCTCTGGCCAATGAGAATTTTACACGTGGAAAATCCCCATTGGTCCGGGCTGTTAACGGGTTATCGAATCCAAAACCGGACCCGATAGCTTAACGGCGACCCGTTACGGTTTATGCCACGTGTCGGTCACCCTTGACGAAAGCACTTCTATGAAGCGCGATTTATCGTCATGGAAGTGGACACTTCCGTGATGATAATTTTGGTAATGTCATGGAACACTTCTACGACAGCACAGGTATGACTATCTTAATTCTGTCATAAAATTGTCATGGATGTACATGCATGACAGAAAACGTGACCTACTGTGACAAACACGTACCATCACGGAACTGTATTTTTTTGGTAGTGGCCTTCGCCGTCGTCCCTGCCTGCCCAGCGCTATGTGGTGTGGATAAGAGAGTTAGGTGGAAATGAGGGGAAGAGGGCGAGGGAGTGGTTCGGGTGACTTTTGCTTCGTCCCGAACGACTGCCAGGTGATGACGTGGCAAGCGCAGACCGTCAAGATTCGTGCGACGATAACGAGATAGGTCAAGACGAGAAGCAAAAAAGCTGGTCGTTCGAGACTTATTGATTCCGTAGCATTTTCGCCACCGTGTAATCCGAGCCTAGCAGGATGCCGAGGCAACACATCTATGGCCTTGCCATAACCCACAGTAGTAGTCCCTCCGTCTGGGTTTATCAGGCCCATGAGCAAAATAGGGGCATCCATTATTGTAAGTCCCTTCCTCGATTTAGCACTAAAAATGTTAGTTGTACCCTCCAATTAATACCGAGCTTTTAATTCCGGCCGTAATACTACCCAATGCATGTCGTTCCTTTGTAGCGACCCGACCTCAGATGGTCAAGTCTCTGTGCTTCAGTGTCATCCCTGGATCGGTAATGCTGACACACACAGTACTCGAAGGATTTATAGCAGAGTAGAAATCACACACTTATTACATCGATAGTCTCCAAAGAGAACTCATTATAGTAAATATGGCTTAAGGCCATCTAAACAAGATAACAGCGGAAGGCTTGGAAGATAAAGTGAGTCCATCAACTCCAACGGCATAGCTGAGTGCACGACAACGGCCTAGCGAACCTTACTCCTCATCTGAAAAGTCTGCAACTTGATACATTGCAGCCCAAAAATGGGTCAACACATGGAATATGCTGGCAATGTAACACAGTAGAATAATGAACAGATAAAGGCTATCACTATATGCATATTATGGTTAAAATGTTTTTGTGAAAAGCAAGTTTTTCCCTACAACAAAGGAATATATTTTATTTAACTACCATGGTAGTTGAAACATCATTGAGAAGGTTCCTCCAACTCAATCCCAATTAAAAGTAATTATCAACCCATCAAAATTAATTTAGAGTGATGAGATCCATATGATAATCCAAGAACCAAATACTCAAGATGTCCATAACCGGGGACACGGCTAACCATGATTAGTTTGTACACTCTGTAGAGGTTTGCGCACTTTTCCCCACAAGATTCGATCTCCTCCGTTGGATTTCTCACACTACATGGCGTTTGAGAAACGGATGACCGAGACACAGTCTTTCAGAAACATTAACTCTAACCCCGGGTGGACAGTTACACCTACTTTCCCTCTACATCTGCTAGCCCACCACTGGAAGAGGTCATGCAACATACTCAACTATGCTAGAGCCCATAATAGCTTGTGGCTGCACACGGAAGTTTCTAGCATGAAAAATCTTATGATCCCTTTGAGCCTGGGTGGCGGACCTTAGGATGATCACACGGGTACTCCGAGATATCCTAGGACAACACAAGATTCTCCAGGTGCCCACAAGCAATCCACCCAGATGTGTATTGAAGTTGCCACCTTAAGTTAACCATTAATTAACAATCTCACATCTGTCATGGATCTCTCAACCCAAACCACGTCTACTAGCATAGCATAGCAAATAAGCATACGTAGAAGTAACTCCCAAGGGTTTGATAATAAACAGGGCAATAGGTTCTACCTCATCATCTACTTCCCAATACCCACAAGTTAAACACTTCCTAATCATGCAAAGTTTGAGGATTGGAACTAATGCATAAAAACTGGGTATGAAAGAAGTATGATCAATGTGTTACTTGCCTTGCTGACGGTCCGCAAAACCTAGTGACTCATAGTAGCACGCTTCGCACTCCGGGAATTCTATCGCAAACAAATAATAGCATACATAAGCACTAAAGCAAACAAGCACGGGTAAAACTCAAATAAGAAGATCTAACCAGAAAGTTCAGATGATGAACTCCGGTTTGCAAAAAGAATCAAATCAAAGGGAGCAACGAAACTCAAACTACGAAAGAAACAAGATCCAATTACTAATCTGGACTAAAGTCAAATATTACTGTATCAAAATCTTGTTCAAGTTGGTTAAACAGAAAGAGAACTTCGAGACGAAGATCTAGGCGCTTGAATCGCCCGATTCCGATAAACGAGCGAAAAGATAAACTAAAACGAAAATCAGGACAGAAATCGCGATCGAAAATAATCGCAGAAAACCCTGGAAAAAGAAAAACTGATGAACAGGCTAACGAACGTACGTTCGCTGTCTGCGGCTAACGGGCGAACAATGTTCGTTAAAACGAACGTACGGACGAACATCCGGTAAAAGAATAAACCGACCAAAAAAACCGATCTAATAAAAAACGAGATCTAGGGTTTCGAAAGAAAACCGAACGGTTTTCTCGCGAAAACCGGCGGCGGCGACTACCTCCGGCGACGGACGGCGAGGCGGCGGCGGGATGGCTGTGCGGCAGCGGTGCCGCTCCGGCGAGTCGGGCGCGAGGCGGCAAG
>NC_057811.1:222023900-222104169 GCF_018294505.1 Triticum aestivum | reverse complement strand
CGGCGGCGCGCGGCGCTGGCGCTAGGGTTTTGGGGGCTGGGGCGACTCGGGCCTCGGGGGCGCGGCTTATAAAGCCCCGGGCTAAGTGTCCTAGCCGGACACGGCCCGGTAAGTCGGTTCGATTTTTAAAAAAAATATTCCGACGTGCAGAAAAACGATTAAAAGAAATACTAAACGGACTCCAAAAATCCTGAAATAAATTTTCACGGTCCTCTAAAAAATAAGAGGACAACGTGAACATTTATTTGGGCCTCTAATGCAATTTTGAAAAACGGATATTTTTCCTAATTCAAATAAAATTGCAATAAAATCCAAATAAAATATAATAATTGATTTTAATATTTTTCCTCCAATATTTCATTTATTTTGGAGAAGTCATATTATCTCCTCTCATATATTTTAAATATGAAATATTTTCGGAGAGAAAAATTATTAAAACCAAAGTGATCCTTGTTTCGATATTTGAAAAAAAAAAATCAAATATGAGAACGGTGAAACCCCCAACTCCCTCCGAGGGTCCTTGAGTTGCTTAGAATTTCGAGGATCGCGAAACAAAATGCAATAAAATATGATATGCATGAATGACCTATGTATAACATTCCAAATTGAAAATTTGGGATGTTACAAACCTACCCCCCTTAAGATGAATCTCGCCCTCGAGATTCGGGTTGGCTAGAAAACAGGTTTGGATGGTCTTTCCGTAGATCATCCTCTCGTTCCCAGGTGGCTTCATCCTCAGTATGGTGACTCCACTGAACTTTGCAAAACTTGATAACCTTGCTGCGATTAACTCGGCTGGCAAATTCGAGAATCCTGACTGGTTTCTCCTCATATGTCAAATCACTGTCTAACTAAATTGCTTCCAGGGGCACTGTATCTCTTAGAGGAATATCGGCCATCTCCGCATGGCACTTCTTCAACTGAGAAACGTGAAACACATCATGAACTCCTGACAGTCCTTCGGGTAACTCCAACTTGTGGGCAACCTCTCCCACACGATCCAAAACTCGGTATGGTCCTACAAATCTCGGGGCTAACTTTCCTTTAACTCCAAAACTCTTAACTCCTCGCAGCGGTGACACTCGTAGATATGCTCTGTCTCCGATTTCATAGGCTACCTCCTTGCATTTTGAATCGGCATAACTCTTCTACCTGGACTGAGCTACCTTCAGTCTATTTCAAATCAGCTTAACCTTCTCTTCTGACTCTTTAATCAAATTCGGTCCAAACAACTGACGGTCTCCAACTTCATCCCACATCAACGGTGTCCTGCACCTTCTTCCATACAGGGCTTCAAACGGTGACATCTTCAAACTGGCCTGGTAGCTATTGTTGTAAGAGAACTCCACGTAGGGAAAATTATCATCCCAACTAGACCCGTAGTCTAGCACACAAGCTCTCAACATGTCCTCCAGAATCTGATTGACTCTCTCAGTCTGTCCATCTGTCTGTGGATGAAAAGCTGTACTGAACTCTAGCCTGGTACCCAAAGTCTGGTGCAACTGATGCCAAAACTTTGATGTAAACTGTGTTCCTCTATCTGATACGATGGTCCTCAGAACTCCGTGCAGACATACGATCCTGGTCATGTATATCTTGGCCAACTTCGCACTTGTATAGGTGGTTTTCACTGGGATAAAGTGAGCTACCTTGGTCAAGCGATCCACTACTACCCAGATAGAATCATATCCCGATCGGGTCCTGGGTAATCCGTTAATAAAATCCATGCCAAGCTTATCCCACTTCCATTCGGGTATCGGCATAGGCTGCAGTAATCCTGCTGGCTTCTGATGTTCTACCTTCACTCTCTGACATACATCACATACGGCTACATACTCGGCAATATCCTTCTTCATACCAGTCCACCAGAAATGCTCCTTCAAATCCAAATACATCTTGGTGTTTCCGGGGTGTATCGAGTATGGCGAGTCATGAGCTTCCTGTAGTATCAACTTCCTGATCTCTGCATTATTGGGCACATATACCCGGTCTTCAAACCACAAGGTGTCGTGCTCATCCTCACGAAAACCTTTGGCTTTTCCTTCCCTCATCTTCTCCTTTATCTCGGCAATTTCTTTGTCATCCTTTTGAGCTTCTTGAATCCTCCCCAACAATGTTGACTGGACCAATGCTGCAACAAAACCTTTAGGAACTATCTCCAAACGTAGCTCCCTTAGATCCTCCGATAACTCCTTTGGCATTCCTTCGCTCACGAGCGTATTGACATAGCTTTTCCGGCTCAAGGCGTCTGCTATGACATTGGCCTTTCCTGGATGATAGTGCAACTTCATATCATAATCCTTTATGAGCTCCAACCATCTTCTCAACCAAAAGCACTGGGGCTCCCCATGGTGATGAACTCCGTCAGATGTAACCTTTCTCCAATAACTCCTTAATATGTTTCTTGATCTCTTCCAGATCATTCGCGGGCATCCGGTATGGTCTCTTTGATATAGGCCCGGTGCTTGGCAACAGCTCTATCAAAAACTCAATGTCTCGATCTGACGGCATGCCTGGTAACTCCTCTGGAAGTACATCTGGGTAATCCTTCACAACAGGCACTTCCTCCTGAACAACTCCCGTGAGAGAATTTACTTGGGTTCTCCTTGGCGCATGCATGGATACATACTTGATCCTTTTTCCCTCCGGGGTGGTAAGCAGAATTGACTTACTGGCACAATCGATGTTTCCTCCATACATCGACAGCCAATCCATTCCTAGTATCACATCCAATCCTTGTGACTCCAGAATTATCAAGTCAGAGGGGAAAACATGACTACCTATGGTTAATGGCATCTGAAAACATGCACTGCTTGCCATATACTCAGCTCTGGGTGAGGTTACTAGCATAGGTGTCCTAAGAACTTTAGTGGGCAACTTATACTTATCCACAAATTCCCTTGATATGTATGAATGCGATGCACCAGTATAAAAAAGAACGATTGCAGTAAACGACTTAACTAAAAACTTACCGATAACTGCATCTGGCTGCTCTTTAACCTCCTCCACGTTCACATGGTTCACTTGTCCTTTGTTAAATGGATTGGGCTTCTTCCCAGAGCTCCCATTACCATTTTAGTTCTTTGCTTCAGGGCACTCAGTGGCATAGTGTCCAGTCTTCCCGCACTTGAAACAAGTAATGTGACTTAGGTCCCTCTTGGCGGGTGTGGCTGGATTGGAGTGGTTCTGATTGCTGCTTGATCCATTCCCATTCCCATTCTTTGGGCCATTATGATTATGAGAACTTCCTCCATTGTGAGTGTGGCCTCCATGGTTATGGGTAAGCCCTCCCGAGTTCGGGGTAAAGCGAGGCTTCTGCTGAGCTCCTGAATTGTACTTCCCTTGTCCATATTTCCTCTTGCGGCTCTCTATCTGCTGCTGCTTCCCTTCGATCATGAGAGCTTTATCTACCAACTCCTGGTAGTTGTTAAATGTTGCCACCATTAACTGCATACTCATCTCATCATGCAACCCTTCCATAAACTTCTCCTGCTTCGCGGCATCAGTGGCCACATCATCTGGGGCATAGTGGGATAACTTGCTAAACTCATCCACGTACTGCCCCACAGTACGGTTCCCTTGGCGTAAGTTGTGAAACTCACGCTTCTTCATGCTCATTGCTCCAGTTGAGACGTGGGCTGTGCGGAATGCTTGCTAAAACTGATCCCATGTGATATTGGCTATAGGAAAAGTGGCTGTGTAATTCTCCCACCATGAGGCTGCTGATCCATCCAATTGGTGTGCGGCAAAACGCACCTTCTCAGCATCTGTGCAACCTGTGGTGGTCAACTCCCTTCCAATCCTGCGTAGCTAGTCATCCGCAACTATTGGCTCAGTGCTACTGGAAAACACCGGCGGCTGCAACCTCAGAAAATGGGCTAAGTTGTCAACTGGAGGTGGTGGCGGTGGGTTGTTGTTGTTGTTGCCTTGGTTCTGAACTAACAACTGCATCAAGGCATTCTGTTGCTGGATCAACTGAGTGAGCTCCGGTGGGAAGACAAATCCGGTATCACGTCTCGGAGGCATCTGATGGGTTTAGAGGGAAGAGATTAGAATAGAAAGAGGTCTAGTGAGAAAACACTACCCATACGCACATGAGACAAACACAATCATATCATATCACTCAATCAATCAAGCAAGGACATACAATCGATCTAACTATCGTACAGTGCTCAGACTATACTATATACATGGGGGAATACTACTTGATCATATGGTGGTCTACTAGAAATTTTGATCGGTGGAAGACTCCATAATATCCGCTCCAGCTTCGTCTTCATAGTCTTCATCACTACTGTCGGGGTCGGAGTCGGTGCCGTCGATGATGATGTAGTCTTCAGAACATATCTCCTTGGGTTCGTCGTCATCTCTTCCTGGTGCGGGGTCTCCCATGAACACTCCGATCTTCTTTATCAGGTCGTCATTCTTCTCCAATAGTATTGCGATTTCCTCCTCATATCCGTCGGGCGTAGACTTGAGTTCCTCTTCTAGCTCCATGTTCCTGGTCATCGCCTTCTTCAAATCTATCATGTTGGCGCACATCTGGTTCTCCTGGCGTCGAATTTGCTGGTTTAACTCCTGGATGAAAGCTGCAATAGACCTGTCCTTCCAGGTACTGATCATCTCCCATTGCTCATCTCGGCGCCCACATATCTGGTAGATAGTGTCTTTCAGCTCCTGTTTGTAGACTTCTCCAATACGTCCTATAGCAATGTGGGCTGCCATACTCTTGCCTAGACTCCAGGTTGGTGCATCAAAGGAAACTCTATGGGCTCAGTGACTGGTGTGCATGCCCTTCCGGGGACTTGAACTCGAATCATGCAGCGCTCCTATTCTGGTAAAGTGGCGGTGTAGGTCTTGGTGAAGCTTGGTATTCCAATGTTCAGGTACCTAGTAACTTCCTTCAAGTGTCGTCCAAAAGGTGTGTCTTCATCTGGTTGTGCAAACTTGTTCCTTGAGTCCGCCATCCTAAAGAGTAGAAAATGGAGAGGAGTCAGAAATGAGTAGAGAAGAGTGACCTATGGCTTTTCTTAGTGGTCGTGTCCTACATTCAGCGTGTGCTCTGATACCATCTTGTAGCCACCCGACCTCAGACGGTCAAGTCTCTGTGCTTCAGTGTCAGCCCTGGATCGGTAATGCTGACACACACAGTACTCGAAGGATTTATAGCAGAGTAGCAATCACACACTTATTACATCGATAGTCTCCAAAGAGAACTTATTACAGTAAATATGGCTTAAGGCCATCTAAACAAGATAACAGCAGAAGGCTTGGAAGATAAAGTGAGTCCATCAACTCCAACGGCATAGCTGAGTGCACGACAATGGCCTCGCGAACCTTACTCCTCGTCTGAAAAGTCTGCAACATGATACGTTGCAACCCGAAAATGGGTCAGCACATGGAATATGCTCGCAATGTAACACAGTAGAATAATGAACAGATAAAGGCTATCACTATATGCATATATGGCTGGTGCAGGCTCTATGGTTAAAATGTTTTTGCGAAAAGCAAGTTTTTCCCTACAATAAAGGAATATATTTTATTTAACTATCCTGGTAGTTGAAACATCATTGAGAAGGTTCCTCCAACTCAATCCTAATTAAAAGTAATTATCAACCCAACAACATTAATTTAGAGTGATGAGATCCATATGATAATCCAAGAACCAGATACTTCAAGATGTCCATAACCGGGGACACGGCTAACCATGATTAGTTTGTACACTTTGCAGAGGTTTGCGCACTTTTCCCCACAAGACTCGATCTCCTCCATTGGATTTCTCGCACTACATGGTGTTTGAGAAATGGATGGCCGAGACACAGTCTTTCAGAAACATTAACTCTAACCCCGGGTGGACAGTTACACCTACTTTCCCTCTACATCTGCTAGCCCACCACTGGAAGAGGTCATGCAACATACTCAACTATGCTAGAGCCCATAATAGCTTGTGGCTGCACACGGAAGTTTCTAGCATGAAAAATCTTATGATCCCTTTGAGCCTGGGTGGCGGACCTTAGGATGATCACACGGGTACTCCGGGATATCCTAGCACAACACTGGATTCTCCAGGTGCCCACAAGCAATCCACCCAGATGTGTATTCAAGTTGCCACCTTAAGTTAACATTTAATTAACAATCTCACATCTGTCATGGATCTCTCAACCCAAACCACGTCTACGAGCATAGCATAGCAAATAAGCATACGTAGAAGTAACTCCCAAGGGTTTGATAATAAACAGGGCAATAGGTTCTACTTCCCAATACCCACAAGTTAAACACTTCCTAATCATGCAAAGTTTGAGGATTGGAACTAATGCATAAAAACTGGGTATGAAAGAAGTATGATCAATGTGTTACTTGCCTTGCTGACGGTCCACAAAACCTAGTGACTCATAGTAGCACGCTTCGCACTCCGGGAATTCCATCGCAAACAAACAATAGCATACATAAGCACTCTAGCAAAGAAGCACGGGTAAAACTCAAATAAGAAGATCTAACCAGAAAGTTCAGATGAAGAACTCCGGTTTCGAAAAAGAATCAAATCAAACGGAGCAACGAAACTCAAACTACGAAAGAAACAAGATCCGATTACTAATCTGGACTAAAGTCAAATTTTACTATATCAAAATCTTCTTCAAGTTGGTTAAACAGAAAGAGAACTTCGAGACGAAGATCTAGGCGCTTGAATCGCCTGATTCCGATAAACGAGCGAAAAGATAAACTAAAACGAAAATCAGGGCAGAAATCGCAATCGAAAATATTCGCAGAAAACCCTGGAAAAAGAAAAACTGACGAACAGGCTAACGAACAAACGTTCGATGTCTGCAGCTAACGGGCGAACAACGTTCGTTAAAATAACGTATAGACGAACGTCCGCTAAAAGAATAAACCGACCGAAAAAATCATCTAATAAAAAACGAGATCTAGGGTTTTGAAAGAAAACCGAACGGTTTTCTCGTGAAAACCGGCAGCGGCGGTGGCTACCTCCGACGACGGACAGCGAGGCCGCGGCGGGACGGCTGTGCGGCGGCGGCGTGGCTCCGGCGGGTCGGGCACGGGGCGGCAAGGCGGCGAGCTAGGCGGCGGCGGCGAGCGGGATCGGCGGCGCGGCGACCGAAATCGGCGGGCGGCGCTGGCGCTAGGGTTTCGGGGGCTGGGACGACTCGGGCCTCGGGGGCGCGGCTTATAATGCCCCGGGCTAAGTGTCCTAGCCGGACACGGCCCGGTAAGTCGTTTCGATTTTTTTAAAAAAAAATTCCGATGCGCAGAAAAATGATTAAAAGAAATACTAAACTGACTCCAAAAATCCTGAAATAAATTTTCACGGTCCTATAAAAATATAGCGGACAACGTGAACATTTATTTGGGCCTATAATGCAATTTTGAAAAACGCATATTTTTCCAAATTCAAATAAAATTGCAATAAAATCCAAATATAATATAATAATTGATTTTAATATTTTTCCTCCAATATTTCATTTATTTTGGAGAATTCATATTATCTCCTCTCATATATTTTAAATACGAAATATTTTCAGACAGAAAAATTAATAAAACCAAAGTGATCCTTGTTTCGATATTTGAAAAAAAATCAAATATGAGAACGGTAAAACCCCCAACTCTCTCCGAGGGTCCTTGAGTTGCTTAGAATTGCAATAAAATATGATATGCATGAATGACCTATGTATAACATGTTGGAAATATGCCCTAGAGGCAATAATAAAATGGTTATTATTATATTTCCTTGTTCATGATAATTGTCTATTGTTCATGCTATAATTGTGTTATCCGGAAATCGTAATACATGTGTGAACACATAGACCATAACATGTCCCTAGTGAGCCTCTAGTTGACTAGCTCGTTGATCAATAGATGGTTACGGTTTCCTGACCATGGACATTGGATGTCATTGATGACGGGATCACATCATTAGGAGAATGATGTGATGGACAAGACCCAATCATAAGCATAGCACTAGATCGTGTAGTTCATTTCCTAAAGCTTTTCTAATGTCAAGTATCATTTCCTTAGACCATGAGATCGTGCAACTCCCGAATACCGTAGGAATGCTTTGGGTGTACCAAACGTCACAACGTAACTGGGTGGCTATAAAGGTGCACTACAGGTATCTCCGAAAGTGTCTGTTGGGTTGGCTCGGATCGAGACTGGGATTTGTCACTCCGTATGACGGAGAGTTATCTCTGGGCCCACTCGGTATTGCATCATCATAATGAGCTCAATGTGACTAAGTAGTTAGTCACGGGATCATGCATTACGGAACGAGTAAAGTGACTTGCCGGTAACGAGATTGAACGAGGTATTGGGATACCGACGATCGAATCTTGGGCAAGTAACGTACCATTGACAAAGGGAATTATATACGGGATTGCTTGAATCCTCGACATCGTGGTTCATCCGATGAGATCATCATGGAACATGTGGGAGCCAACATGGGTATCCAGATCCTGCTGTTGGTTATTGGCTAGAGAGGTGTCTCGGTCATGTCTGCATGATTCCCGAACCCGTAGGGTCTACACACTTAAGGTTCGATGATGCTAGGGTTATAAGGAAGGTTTGTATGTGATTACCGAATGTTGTTCGGAGTCCCGGATGAGATCCCGAACGTCACGAGGAGTTTCGGAATGGTCCGGAGGTAAAGATTTATATATGGGAAGTCACCATACGGTCACCGAAAGTGTTCGGGGGTATGCCGGTATTGTACCGGGACCACCGAAGGGGTTCCGGGGGTCCACCGGGAGGGTCCACCTGCCCCGGAGGGCCTTATGGGCTGTAGGTGGAAGGGAACCAGCCCTAAGTGGGCTGGGCGCCAACCCCCCCTAGGGCCCATGCGCCTAGGGTTTGGGGGGAACCCTAAAGGGGGGCGCCCCCCTTTGCTTGGGGGGCAAGCCACCTCCCCCTTGGCCGCCGCCCCCCTCTAGATCCCATCTAGAGGGGCCGGCCCCCTTCCTCCTTCTCCCTATAAATAGAGGGGTGAGGGGAGGGCTGCAACACCACATCCAAGGCGCAGCCCCTCCCCTCCCCAACACCTCTCCTCCTCCGCGCGAGCTTGGCGAAGCCCTGCCGGAGAACTGTCACTCCATCACCACCACGCCGTCGTGCTACTGTTGAAGCCTTCTTCCTCAACCTCTCCCTCCTCCTTGCTGGATCAAGGCGTGGGAGACGTCACCGCTCCGTACGTGTGTTGAACGCGGAGGTGCCGTCCGTTCGGCGCTTGGATCATCGGTGATTTGGATCACGACGAGTACGACTCCATCAACCCCGTTCTCTTGAACGCTTCCGCTCGCCATCTACAAGGGTATGTAGATGCACTCCTCCCCTCTTGTTGCTAGTAAACTCCATAGATTGATCTTGGTGATGCGTAGAAAATTTTAATTTCTGCTACGATCCCCAACAGTGGCATCATGAGCTAGGTCTATGCGTAGTTTCTATGCACGAGTAGAACACAAGTTGTTGTGGGCGTCGATTTTGTCAATTTACTTGCCGTTACTAGTCTTATCTTGATTCGGCGGCATCGTGGGATGAAGCGGCCCGGACCGACCTTACACGTACGCTTACGTGAGACAGGTTCCACCGGCTGACATGCACTAGTTGCATAAGGTGGCTAGCGGGTGTCTGTCTCTCACACTTTAGTCGGATCGGATTCGATGAAAAGGGTCCTTATGAAGGGTAAATAGAAATTGGCATATCATGTTGTGGTTTTGGCGTAGGTAAGAAACGTTCTTGCTAGAAACCTATAGCAGCCACGTAAAAATTGCAACAACAATTAGAGGACGTCTAACTTGTTTTTGCAGCAAGTGTCATGTGATGTGATATGGCCAGAAGGATGTGATGAATGATATATGTGATGTATGAGATTGATCATGTTCTTGTAATAGGAATCACGACTTGCATGTCGATGAGTATGACAACCGGCAGGAGCCATAGGAGTTGTCTTAATTTATTTATGACCTGCGTGTCAACTGAAACGTCATGTAATTACTTTACTTTATTGCTAACTGTTAGCCATAGTAGTAGAAGTAATAGTTGGCGAGACAACTTCATGAAGACGCGATGATGGAGATCATGATGATGGAGATCATGGTGTCATGCCGGTGACGATGATGAACATGGTGCCCCGAAGATGGAGATCAAAAGGAGCAAAATGATATTGGCCATATCATGTCACTATTTGATTGCATGTGATGTTTATCATGTTTTATATCTTATTTGCTTAGAACGACGGTAGCATAAATAAGATGATCCCTCGCTAAAATTTCAAGAAAGTGTTCCCCCTAACTGTGCACCGTTGCGAAGGTTCGTTGTTCCGAAGCACCCCGTGATGATCGGGTGCGATAGGTTCTAACATTCGCATACAACGGGTGTAAGCCAGATTTACACACGCAATACACTTAGGTTGACTTGACGAGCCTAGCATGTACAGACATGGCCTCTGAACACAAGAGACCGAAAGGTCGAGCATGAGTCGTATAGCAGATACGATCAACATGAAGATGTTCACCGATGATGACTAGTCCGTCTCACGTGATGATCGGACACGGCCTAGTTGACTCGAATCATGTATCACTTAGATGACTAGAGGGATGTCTGTCTGAGTGGGAGTTCATTAATAATTTTATTAGATGAACTTAATTATCATGAACTTAGTCTAAAATCTTTACAATATGTCTTGTAGATCAAATGGCCCACGCTAATGTCAACCTCAACTTCAACGCGTTCCTAGAGAAAACCAAGCTAAAAGACGATGGTAGCAATTATACGGACTGGGTCCGGAACTTGAGGATCATCCTCATAGCTGCCAAGAAAGCATATGTCCTTGAAGCACAGCTAGGTGAAGCACCCGTCCCAGCAAACCAAGCCGTTATGAACGCTTGGCAAACACGTGTTGATGATTACTCCCTGGTTCAGTGCGGCATGCTTTACAGCTTAGAACCGGGGCTCCAAAAGCGTTTCGAGCAGCACGGAGCATATGAGATGTTCCAAGAGCTAAAAATGGTTTTCCAAGCTCATGCCCGGGTCGAGAGATATGAAGTCTCCGACAAGTTCTACAGTTGTAAGATGGAGGAGAATAGTTCCGTCAGCGAACACATACTCAAAATGTCTGGGTTGCACAACCGCTTGTCTCGGCTGGGAGTTAATCTCCCGGATGACGCGGTCGTTGACAGAATCCTTCAGTCGCTCCCACCTAGCTACAAGAGCTTTGTGATGAACTTCAATATGCAGGGGATGGAAAAGACCATTCCTGAGGTATATTCAATGCTGAAATCAGCGGAGGTGGAGATCAAAAAGGAACATCAAGTGTTGATGGTGAATAAAACCACTAAGTTCAAGAAAGGCAAGGGTAAGAAGAACTTCAAGAAAGACGGCAAGGGAGTTGCCACGCCCGGTAAGCAAGCTGTCGGGAAGAAGACAAAGAATGGACCCAAGCCTGAGACTGAGTGCTTTTATTGCAAGGGAAACGGTCACTGGAAGCGGAACTGCCCCAAGTACTTAGCGGATAAGAAGGCCGGCAATACCAAAGGTATATGTGATATACATGTTATTGATGTGTACCTAACCAGCGCTCGTAGTAGCTCCTGGGTATTTGATACCGGTGCGGTTGCTCATATTTTGATACCGATACCGGTGTGGTAGCTCCTGGGTAACTCAAAGCAGGAGCTGCGGAATAAGCGAAGACTGGCAAAGGACGAGGTGACGATGTGCGTCGGGAATGGTTCCAAGGTCGATGTGATTGCCGTCGGCACGCTACCTCTACATTTACCTACGGGATTAGTTTTAAACCTCAATAATTGTTATTTAGTGCCAGCTTTAAGCATGAACATTGTATCTGGATCTCGTTTGATGCGAGATGGCTACTCATTTAAATCCGAGAATAATGGTTGTTCTATTTATATGAGAGATATGTTTTATGGTCATGCCCCGCTGGTCAATGGTTTATTCTTAATGAATCTCGAACGTGATGTTACACATGTTCATAGTGTGAATGCCAAGAAATGTAAGGTTGATAATGATAGTCCCACATACTTGTGGCACTGCCGCCTTCGTCACATTGGTGTCAAACGCATGAAGAAACTCCATGCAGATGGACTTTTGGAGTCTCTTGATTATGAATCATTTGACATGTGCGAACCATGCCTCATGGGCAAAATGACCAAGACTCCGTTCTCCGGAACAATGGAGCGAGCAACCAACTTATTGGAAATCATACATACTGATGTGTGCGGTCCAATGAGCGTTGAGGCTCGCGGTGGCTATCATTATGTTCTCACCCTCACTGATGACTTGAGTAGATATGGGTATGTCTACTTAATGAAACACAAGTCTGAGACCTTTGAAAAGTTCAAGGAATTTCATAGTGAGGTTGAGAATCAACGTGACAGGAAAATAAAGTTCTTACGATCAGATCGTGGAGGGGAATATTTGAGTCACGAATTTGGCACACACTTAAGGAAATGTGGAATTGTTTCACAACTCACGCCGCCTGGAACACCTCAGCGTAATGGTGTGTCCGAACGTCGTAATCGCACTCTATTGGATATGGTGCGATCTATGATGTCTCTTACCCATCTACCGCTATCATTCTGGGGTTATGCTTTAGAGACTGCCGCATTCACTTTAAATAGGGCTCCGTCGAAATCCGTTGAGACGACACCGTATGAATTATGGTTTGGAAAGAAACCTAAGCTGTCATTTCTTAAAGTTTGGGGATGCGATGCTTATGTCAAGAAACATCAACCTGAAAAGCTCGAACCCAAGTCGGAAAAATGCGTCTTCATAGGATACCCTAAGGAAACCATTGGGTATACCTTCTACCTCAGATTCAAAGGCAAGATCTTCGTTGCCAAGAACAGGACCTTTCTGGAGAAAGAGTTTCTCTCGAAAGAAGTAAGTGGGAGGAAAGTGGAACTTGATGAGATGACCCCTCTCGAACCAGAAAGTAGCGCAGCACAAGAAAATGTTTCTGTGGTGCCTGCACCGACTGGAGAGGAAGTTAATGATGACGATCATGATCAAGTTACCACTGAACTTCATAGGTCCACAAGGACACGTTCTGCACCAGAGTGGTACGGCAACCCTGTCCTGGAAATCATGTTGTTGGACAACGGTGAACCTTCGAACTATGAAGAAGCAATGGCGGGCCTAGATTCCAACAAATGGCTTGAAGCCATGCAATCCGAGATAGGATCCATGTATGAAAACAAAGTATGGACCTTGACAGACTTGCCCGATGATCGGCAAGCAATAGAAAATAAATGGATCTTTAAGAAGAAGACGGACGCGGATGGAAATGTTACCATCTATAAAGCTCGACTTGTCGCTAAGGGTTATCGGCAAGTTCAAGGAGTTGACTATGATGAGACCTTCTCACCCGTAGCGAAGCTGAAGTCCATCCGAATCATGTTAGCAATTGCCGCATTCTACGATTATGAAATATGGCAAATGGACGTCAAAACGGCATTCCTTAACGGCTTCCTTAAGGAAGAATTGTATATGATGCAGCCGGAAGGTTTTGTCGATCCTAAGAATGCTGACAAAGTATGCAAGCTCCATCGCTCAATCTATGGGCTGGTGCAAGCATCTCGGAGTTGGAACATTCGCTTTGATGAGATGATCAAAGCGTTTGGGTTTACGCAGACTTATGGAGAAGCCTGTGTTTACAAGAAAGTGAGTGGGAGCTCTGTAGCATTTCTCTTATTATATGTGGATGACATACTATTCATGGGAAATGATATAGAATTCTTGGAAAGTATAAAGGCCTACTTGAATAAGTGTTTTTCAATGAAGGACCTTGGAGAAGCTGCTTACATATTAGGCATCAAGATCTATAGAGATAGATCGAGACGCCTCATAGGTCTTTCACAAAGCACATACCTTGACAAGATATTGAAGAAGTTCAATATGGATCAGTCCAAGAAGGGGTTCTTGCCTGTATTGCAAGGTGTGAGATTGAGCACGGCTCAATGCCCGACCACGGGAGAAGATAGAGAAAAGATGAGCGTCGTCCCCTATGCCTCGGCCATAGGGTCTATTATGTATGCCATGCTGTGTACCAGACCTGATGTAAACCTTGTCGTAAGTTTGGTAGGAAGGTACCAAAGTAATCCCGGCATGGAACACTGGACAGCGGTCAAGAACATCCTGAAGTACCTGAAAAGGACTAAGGATATGTTTCTCATTTATGGAGGTGACGAAGAGCTCGTCGTAAAGGGTTACGTCGATGCTAGCTTCGACACAAATCTGGATGACTCTAAGTCACAAACCGGATACGTGTATATTTTGAATGGTGGGGCAGTCAGCTGGTGCAGTTGCAAGCAAAGCGTCGTGGCTGGATCTACATGCGAAGCAGAGTACATGGCAGCCTCGGAGGCAGCACATGAAGCAATCTAGATGAAGGAGTTCATTGCCGACCTAGGAGTTATTCCCAATGCATCAGGGCCGATGACTCTCTTCTGTGACAACACTGGAGCTATTGCCCTTGCCAAGGAGCCCAGGTTTCACAAGAAGACCAGGCACATCAAGCGTCGCTTCAACTCCATTCGTGAAAATGTTCAAAATGGAGACATAGATATTTGTAAAGTGCATACGGATTTGAATGTCGCAGATCCGTTGACTAAACCTCTTCCACGAGCGAAACATGATCAACACCAGAACTCTATGGGTGTACGATTCATCACAATGTAACTAGATTATTGACTCTAGTGCAATAATAAAATGGTTATTATTATATTTCCTTGTTCATGATAATTGTCTATTGTTCATGCTATAATTGTGTTATCCGGAAATCGTAATACATGTGTGAACACATAGACCATAACATGTCCCTAGTGAGCCTCTAGTTGACTAGCTCATTGATCAATAGATGGTTACGGTTTCCTGACCATGGACATTGGATGTCATTGATGACGGGATCACCTCATTAGGAGAATGATGTGATGGACAAGACCCAATCATAAGCATAGCACTAGATCGTGTAGTTCATTTCCTAAAGCTTTTCTAATGTCAAGTATCATTTCCTTAGACCATGAGATCGTGCAACTCCCGAATACCGTAGGAATGCTTTGGGTGTACCAAACGTCACAACGTAACTGGGTGGCTATAAAGGTGCACTACAGGTATCTCCGAAAGTGTCTGTTGGGTTGGCTCGGATCGAGACTGGGATTTGTCACTCCGTATGACGGAGAGGTATCTCTGGGCCCACTCGGTATTGCATCATCATAATGAGCTCAATGTGACTAAGTAGTTAGTCACGGGATCATGCATTACGGAACGAGTAAAGTGACTTGCCGGTAACGAGATTGAACGAAGTATTGGGATACCGACGATCGAATCTCGGGCAAGTAACGTACCGATTGACAAAGGGAATTATATACGGGATTGCTTGAATCCTCGACATCGTGGTTCATCCGATGAGATCATCGTGGAACATGTGGGAGCCAACATGGGTATCCAGATCCCGCTGTTGGTTATTGGCTAGAGAGGTGTCTCGGTCATGTCTGCATGATTCCCGAACCCGTAGGGTCTACACACTTAAGGTTCGATGACACTAGGGTTATAAGGAAGGTTTGTATGTGATTACCGAATGTTGTTCGGAGTCCCGGATGAGATCCCGGACGTCACGAGGAGTTCCGGAATGGTCCGTAGGTAAAGACTTATATATGGGAAGTCACCATGCGGTCACTGGAAGTATTCGGGGGTATGCCGGTATTGTACCGGGACCACCGAAGGGGTTCCGGGGGTCCACCGGGAGGGTCCACCTGCCCCGGAGGGCCTTATGGGTTGTAGGTGGAAGGGAACCAGCCCTAAGTGGGCTGGGCGCCAACCCCCCTAGAGCCCATGCGCCTAGGGTTTGGGGGGAACCCTAAAGGGGGGCGCCCCCCTTTGCTTGGGGGGCAAGCCACCTCCCCCTTGGCCGCCGCCCCCCCCCCCCTCTAGATCCCATCTAGAGGGGCCGGCCCCCTTCCTCCTCTCCCTATAAATAGAGGGGTGAGGGGAGGGCTGCAACACCACATCCAAGGCGCAGCCCCTCCCCTCCCCAACACCTCTCCTCCTTCGCGCGAGCTTGGCGAAGCCCTGCCGGAGAACTGTCACTCCATCACCACCACGCCATCGTGCTGCTGTTGGAGCCTTCTTCCTCAACCTCTCCCTCCTCCTTGCTGGATCAAGGCGTGGGAGACGTCACCGCTCCGTACTGTGTTGAACGCGGAGGTGCCGTCCGTTCGGCGCTTGGATCATCGGTGATTTGGATCACGACGAGTACGACTCCATCAACCCCGTTCTCTTGAACGCTTCCGCTCGCCATCTACAAGGGTATGTAGATGCACTCCTCCCCTCTGATTGCTAGTAAACTCCATAGATTGATCTTGGTGATGCGTGAAAATTTTAATTTCTGCTACGATCCCCAACATAACATTCCAAATTGAAAATTTGGGATGTTACATCCTTCCTCCACCCATGGGCCAGGCAGCCGAGACTTTTGTTTTTGCTTTGGCCAGCTTGCAGCGAGCACCCTTATAGGGCAGTTACCGGTTAGCCTTTAATCCATTTTAGGGACGATGATAACTGCCACACGTGTGGCATCTAGGGGGGTTGTGCCGCACGCCTTGTGTGGCACGGAGACAACCCCGCCCGCACGACGGCGTCCGAGCGCACGCAGCCACAGCCCGCACGTCCGGTGTGTGGCACAATCGCCCACACGTCCGGGCGATCGACTGCGCTGCCCGCACAACCTAACGCGCCCGTCGTCCCGGCCTTCCTTCGAACCCCAGTGCGACCTGCCACCGTCGTCTCCTACCTCTCGATCCCCTACCTCCATTGTCTTCCTTCTCTAGTTGTCATGGCAACCAGACCAGATCTCTAGCGCCACCCCACCCCCCACCGCCCCTCACTCTCTAGTTGCGACGACGAGCTAATAGGTCAATCTCCGATCTCCTCCTATTTCTCGTCCTTCTTCTGTCCCAAAATAATTGCAATTCCAGATTGCCCACGAAGATGGCGA
Organism: Triticum aestivum; assembly: GCF_018294505.1. Lineage (NCBI taxonomy): Eukaryota > Viridiplantae > Streptophyta > Magnoliopsida > Poales > Poaceae > Triticum > Triticum aestivum. Next base: position 222,087,155 of record NC_057811.1, on the reverse strand, counting down.
GTAGATCCACACTGTCATGGCAAACACACCACCGGTTTGTGTTTGTTCCCCTTTGCCCACCAACATGCGCAAGATCTGCCATGTTCTATCCTAGATTTGAACTAAGCTTTTGGGTTGGGTTGTTGCGAGAAGTTGCTCCGGAAGGATGTGTAGGATTCACTAAATCGGGGGGAGTAAGGAGTAATTTGGGTGGTGCGTAGGCAGGGAGAAAATTAATTGCCACCCATATCTGACGTTAGTTGCCACCTATCTTTGCCATTAGCTTCCACCATGTTTTGTTGTTACTTTGCCATCATATTATGTTGGTTGTTGCCATCAGTAAAAAAATGATAGTTGGCATCCAGAATTTAGAAAAAGAGAATGAATGTGCATGTCCTACTTGCCATGATGTATGTAACGTCCCAAAATTCTAAATTTTGGAATGTTATATTAAATAGATAGATTTGATTTATTGTTTGATTGAGTGAGTGAAATTGAGTGAAATTCGAAACTTTTTAAAAGTTAAATGAGAGGGAATAAAAGGACTTTCCCAAACTTTCATTTTTGCTTTTATGCTCTCCATGAATTCAAATTCTTTTCACCACAAAACCCTGGAGAGAAGATGACATGACTTTTTCCATTTATTTAAATGAAATGGGGTGTTTGAAAATATTTGAATTTCATTTGGGAAAATATTTCCAAATCCTAAAACTTTATGCAACTCAATGATTTTCATGAGAGAAGATAAAATGACTTCTTCAAATTTTATGAAATATGAGTTGGGAGTTTAAAAGGATCAAATTTAAAGTCCTTTTGAAAATTATTTTCAATTTGGAGTTATTTGGGTTTTATTCAAATTATTTTTCTCCAAAAATAAAATATAAGGAAAATAGGGTAACATGATTCCCTACAATGCAAAATTGGAGAAAAATTAATTTGAAATCATTTTAGTATTTTTAAAATGATTTTTAGTGGGTTTTATTGAATCAGTAGCATTGTTTTATTTATTTGAATTTTTGTAAATTTTATTTAAATTTATAAAAATGTTCACGTTGTAGAAAATTGTTTTCTGAAAATTTTGATATATTATATGCCTATATAGTATTTTTTGTTTATTTTGTTTTATTTATTTTTGTTTGTCTGGAAAATCTTTATAAAAAAACGAAAAAAAAACTTCTAGGCCACCGACTGGGCCGGCCCAGCTCCCAGGCCAGGCCAAGCCCAGCCCGCACCGCGTCGCCCCCGACCTCCGCCCGGACTCCGGCTCCCGCACGCCAACCGTCGCCGCGATGAACGTCGTGCCGCCTCCGGCCTCCTCTGCCCCCTCCTCTAGTGCCTCCTCCGCCCCTCCCCTATAAAGTCGCTGCCCCAGGCCCCCGCCTCTCTCTCCTCACCTCGCCGGAGCCGCGCCGCCCTAGCCGGAATCCATTCGCCGCCGCCGGTTTTATTCGGTGAACCGGTATAAACCGCTAACCCGCCCGGTTTTTTTCTACATAGTTCGGTTTTTCTTTTAGATCGGTTTTTATATATTTTTTAGGTTAGTTTATTTTGCGAGCGTTCATTAGCTAGGGTTCGGTAGCAAACTATTTTGTTCGTTAGCGATCGGTAACGAACGTTCGCTATTTAGTCTTTTTCTTTTATTTTAGTTTTCTGCCAGGGACCTAGTTGTAGTTGTTTTATTTTACAGATTAGCCCCTGGTTTCAAACGACTACAACTTTTTACTCGTTTGTCCAAATCCAACGAAACCAACGCCCATTTCTTCCTTATGATCCCCTCTATCCAGTAAAACAACTTAAACATATTTTTGAAAGTTTAAAATTTGAATTCAAACATATTTAAATTCGAACTTCGCTTGATCGTAACTTGAGTTTTATAACTCCGATTCAGTTGATTCTTTTTGCAAATCGAAGCTCTTGGCCTAACTTTCTGATAAGGCCAAATTCACATAATTTTGGTACTGTTAGAAATTGTTTTATGTTGCAAGAGTTATTTTCTTGGTTTTAATGTTTTCCGAATTGTCTTCTTCGTTCTTTCCGAACTTTTGAATGATTGCTTATGTGTGGTTACTATTGCTTGCTTGCGGTAGATTGACCGGAGTGTGACGAGTAGAACTATCAAGAGTGTTGAGTGGGAATCATCTTCATCAACAGTACAGGCAAGTTCACACTTTGATCATATCCCTTTCATACCCAGTTTTTATGCATTAGTTTCACCCTCAAACATTGCATGAGTAGGATTGATAACATGTGGGTATTGGGAAGTAGTTCATGAGGTAGGAACCTATTGCCCTGCCTTCAAACCTTGGGAGTTACTATTACGTTATGCTTATATTGCGATGCTATGCTCGTGGACGTGGATTGGGTTTGAGTGTATTCCATGACAGATGTGAGATTGTTTCTTAATGGTTCAACTTAAGGTGGCAACTTTAATACACATTTGGGTGGATTGAGGCACCTGGGGAATCCAGTGTTGCCTGTATTTTTGGAAATCCCGGGGTACCGTGTGATTCTCCTATGGACTGCCACCCAGGCTCAAAGGGATCATAAGATTATTCATGCTAGAAACTTCCGTGTGCAACCACATGCCATTATGGGCTCTGGCATAGTTGAGTAAGTTGTGGGAAACCTTTCCATGATGGGCTAGCAGATGTAGGGGATTGTAGGTGTACAGGCCTATATATCGGTTAAGGGGACCTCTTCGGAAAGACTGTGTCTCGGTCATCCGTTTCTCAAACATTATGTAGTGCGAGAAATCCAACGGAGGAGATCGAGTCTTGTGGGGAAAGTGCGCAAACCTCTGCAGAGTGTACAAACTAATCATGGTTAGCCGTGTCCCCGGTTATGGACATCTTGAGTATCTAGTTCTTGGATTATCATGTTGATCTCATCACTCTAAATTAGTTTTGTTGGGTTATTAATTACCTTTTAATTGGGATTGAGATGGGGTTTACCATTCTCAATGTTTTCAACCAACTTTGTAGTTAAATAAAATATATTCCTTTGCAGTAGGGAGAAATTGGCTTTTCGCAAAAACATTATAACCATAGAGCTTTTCCACCAGCCATATATGCATGTAGTGATAGCCTTTATTCATCATTATCCTATGGTGTGAATTTGCCAGTACATTCAATGTACTGACCCTTTGTGCCTGCAACGTCTCATGTTGCAGGATTTCTTACGACGAGTAAGTGATACGTTAGGGTTATGATTTCTACACTCAACTTTGCCGTTGGTGTTGATGGGGATCCACAACCTTGTTACTTCCTCTATTTGGATTGAGGTAATAATATTGTACGTTATTTTATACATGTGATTTACCTCTGTTATAAATCCTCGAGTACTGTGTGTGTCAGCATACCGATCCAGGGATGACACTTAAGCACAGAGACTTGACCGTCTGAGGTCGGGTCGCTACAAGATGGTATCAGAGCACATGTTGACTGTAGGACGTGACCCTAGAAACTGACAAGCCCATAGGAAAAGATTTTTCTCTTCAACTTTCTTTTTCAAAAAGGTCTTTTACCTCTCTTGTCTTCTGAGCTTATTCAAATATTCCCTTTTAGTGAGACCATACCCTTTTTCCCTTTTGACCACATGAAGATTCAGCTGATGAGATCACTCCAAGAAGTACAAGATATCGGACAACTAAGACCATTCGGAATGAAGAGGATTTTACCATACATTATGATAATGGAAACTACAACTGTTGAAGACTCTGAAGACTAGAAGAATTGGAGGCTCCGAAGAACTCCCAGATTTGTATGACCTAGGAAGGCTACCCTTATGGAACTTGGCAGACTATGGAAGCTGTCAGTACCCGAGATCAAGGTGTATTGGAGAAAGACTGGAACATGGAGCATTAGAACTCAAAGTTTTTGTCAAGAAAACCCTAAGGCAGGAGATATCAACTATGGAATGATAGCTCATGGAAATGAGAAGAGCAGAAACACGGTTATCCATGATGTCATTGCCCGCTGATGCTATTGTCACCGCGCTGAGTTAAGCATGCATTTCGTCAGAAGGAATGAATGACAAAAGGGCTAATGGAGCACCTATCAGCAAAGGATGCAGTTTTAACCTTAGTTGGTGTATCACCAGGATCTGGTGTATTACATCAGGAGTTTTAAGATGGACCTACAGGAAGCCGTATTTGACGAGAAAGCATTTTGTGAAGAACTTAGGACCCAGAAGCTGAAAGTAGCCAAGCTGGAGGAGCAAAACCTCAAGACATCGGAGATTCGCCAAGAAGTGATGGACAGTAGGACCATGGTTCATGTCAAGGATGTTGAAACCCAGAAGTTTGGAACGCAACTCCAGAAATATTGAAGGACATCGTGAGAGACTTCGCGTCAACAGAGATGATCTGGCAAAAGAATTTGAGAAGGACAAGCATGATCGGAAGAAGCCATCGGAGACATGAGCAAGACTTGAAGAGTCTGGTGATTTTGAAGATTTATTGACCTTTAGAAGACCAAACCCCTGTTATATACCTACATTAGATTCGACGATTGTGAGCTGTCATTTGTTTGATGTTTTTCCGACGGCCACAAAATAAAATCTGTCTTTCAAAACTTTTGTTTCTATTGTGTGCATCTCTCTCTATCTCTCTTATCTCACCCCAAAACCCTTGGACCCAATAGAGGATGAATGGAGATGAGCTTGTATTTTCTGGACCGACGAGTCAATTGGAGACAGACCGATGGATCCAGAACATGGAAGATCATATGAAGAATAACCCTATAGTTGGAAAGGATATGACCCAGCATGCTCTTCAGTGTTTTGAAAGAGGTGCTGCTACTTGTTGGAGGATGTACCAAACCATCAATGGATGGAAAGGAGTAACCACTTGGAAAGAATTTAAGTTGACTTTGCCAAAGTCTCGGTTTGAGTCCAAGAAATTGAAACCTTATGGAAAGGATATGAAGAAACCTTGTGCATGCAAGATTTGTGGAGAAATAGGACACACCCATAAAGAAAACAAGGATGATTGCCCTAATTGTGAAGGAAGTCACCCAGTTGAAGAATGCCCAACTAGGCAGATTACTTGTTTCTTGTGTGAAGGGACTACCCACTACCCTGCTCAGTGTCACATTTACCCCATGGTACAAAGAACCATCCAGCAGAAGAAAGAAGCAATGAAAGGAGCCCTCATGGAAATTCTAGAAGAACCAGTGTTGAAGAAAGAGGTCGAGGACACACCCAAAGAAGAACCAATTAAACCCTGCACCAAGTCATGCTATTCATGTGGAGAAGAAGGACACATCACCCAGAATTGTATGAATGGGGATCTAGTAGAATTCCCGACAGAGGAAGTAGAGTATGACCCACAGGAAATAGAAGCCCTAATTGGAACGGAAAAGTCCAGGAAGAGAAGTAGATTGGATTCCAAGGAGGACTTGCGTCATATCATATGTTTTAGGTGCAAGGAGTCAGGGCACTACTTCAGTAGTTTCCCAAAAAGGAAGCAGAGGACCCAAGGAGGCTATGTAGTCATAAGGAAATCACGAGACTTGTCAGAAGTAATATGTTTTCGTTGTAATGAAGTAGGGCACTTTGCCAGAGATTGTCCCAATGAGAAGGAGACTCATGCTAAATAGTTGTGACGAAAAAAGGAATATAGTAGTAGTAGTGGGAACATTTCATTTTCAGTATTGAGGTGTTGAGTTCAGGCATGTAATGGATATGCAGGAGATTGTAGTAATTTGAGGATCAATAAAGTTAGCATCGTTAGTACTGAATGGATTTTATGAGTTGTTACTCTATGAAGAAAGAGTTTGACCATTTCCGAGGATATGAGAAGTATGGTCTATGGATGAGTTTGTGCATTTTTAAGGGTGGTAGTACTGTGAGGACCCTTGACCCCTGGAAAGGATAATGATGTTCCACGGAGTGGACTTCATAAGTACGAGTTTTATCTTGATATGTTGGATACCCCAAGAGTATGAAGAGATGAAGTACTATTGGATAAAGGAGGTATGATGTTGGAAATATGGAGCAATGGCAACTCCATGATGAGTTTGAGTAATCACGTCTTAGTCTTGTACAAATAGAAGGAAGGGAGACAATTGGATCGATTTTAAGTATGCTAGGAAGCTGGAAGTTGGATGTTGGAATAACGATCAGTTGCCTCGAGGATGAGTTCAAGGTTTACAAGTGATGAGATGGGCCATAACCCACAGGCCCCAGGACCTGCCAAGAAGCAAGCACACTCTTGCTGAAGGAAAAACCCTGGAAGAAGTTACGATTTTAGCAACAGACGATTTTATAGGAGTTTACACAAAACCTGAGAGTTGTGAAGGAACGATAGATGTTTGTTTGGCTTGCAGAATCACTGGATTTATCCGAACCTAGTTCGTCAACAAGAGAAATTCTGCAATGCTTGTGAGGGTGACCGAGTGTTAGAATGCGAGATTCGCTAAATCATATACAAGATAATGATTTGGGTGCGGGATGGATTGATCACCATACCGACTTACTCTTATTATTCGCCTTGCTATATGGGATGGTAAATCTGAGTGACTTACCTATAGTAGAGGGACGACGATCAAAACCTTGTTTAAACCTTAGAATGGTATTAGTATTTTTTCCCTTGAACAAGGCAGTTATTGCCAACCGTAGGTTATACGGTGAGAATGAAGCCCAGACCCATTTCCTGCAGGAGAAACCATAATTGGATGACCGCCATGAGATATCGATAGTTAATTAGTATTGGCGCCAGACCCGTGAGCTAAGAAGACCCAATATCGGAATAACCTTACCAAGATGAAATGGACACAAGAATTGAGGAAAAAGGGTTATACCACTACCGGAGGTGCCAGAGAAAGAATTTTCCCGAAGATCTGGGAAGACCGACACTGTCAACAATAAGGATGGAGAATATGAGTATTGATGGGATCGTAAACATGTTTCTAAGGGTGGTAGCACCCTAGACCCCCTGTGATGATCGATGGATTTTGAGAAGACCCCCAAACCTAACCTATTTCTTTCTAGCCTCTCCGAATCTCGAGGACGAGATTCATTTTAAGGGTGGTAGGTTTGTAACATCCCAAAATTCTAAATTTTGGAATGTTATATTAAATAGATAGATTTGATTTATTGTTTGATTGATTGAGTGAAATTCGAAACTTTTTGAAAGTTAAATGAGAGGGAATAAAACGACTTTCCCAAACTTTCATTTTTGCTTTTATGCTCTCCGTGAATTCAAATTCTTTTCACCACAAAACCCTAGAGAGAAGATGACATGACTTCTTCCATTTATTTAAATGAAACGGGGTGTTTGAAAATATTTGAATTTCATTTGGGAAAATATTTCCAAATTCTGAAACTTTATGCAACTCAATGATTTTCGAGAGAAGATAAAATGACTTATTCAAATTTTATGAAATATGACTTGGGAGTTTAAAAGGATCAAATTTAAAGTCCTTTTGGAAATTATTTTCAATTTGGAGTTATTTGGGTTTTATTCAAATTATATTTCTCCAAAAATAAAATATACAAAAAATAGGGTAACATGATTCCCTACAATGGAAAATTGGAGAAAAATTAATTTGAAATCATTTTGGTATTTTTAAAATGATTTTTAGTGGGTTTTATTGAATCAGTAGCATTGTTTGATTTATTCAAATTTTTGTAAATTTTATTTAAAGTTATAAAAATGTTCACGTTGTAGAAAATTGTTTTCTGAAAATTTTGATATATTATATGCCTATATAGTATTTTTGTTTTTTTTTGTCTGGAAAATCTTTATAAAAAATAAAGAAAAAAAACTTCTAGGCCACCGACTCGGCCGGCCCAGCTCCCAGGCCAGGCCAAGCCCAGCCCGCACCGCGTCGCCCCCGACTTCCGCCCGGACTCCGGCTCCCGCACGCCAACCGCCGCCGCCATGGACGTCGTGCCGCCTCCGGCCTCCTCTGCCCCCTCCTCCAAGGCCTCCTCCGCCCCTCCCCTATAAAGCCGCCGCCCCAGCCCCCCACCTCTCTCTCCTCGCCTAGCTCGCACCTCGCCGGAGCCGCGCCGCCCTCGCCGGAGCCGCGCCGCCCTCGCCGGAATCCGTTCGCCGCCGCCGCCGGTTTTTTCCGGTGAACTGGTATAAACCGCTAACCCGCCCGGTTTTTTTCTACATAGTTCGCTTTTTCTTTTAGATCGGTTTTTATATTTTTTTAGGTTAGTTTATTTTGCGAGCGTTCATTAGCTAGGGTTCGGTAGCGAACAATTTTCGTTTGTTAGCGATCGGTAACGAACGCTCGCTATTTAGTCTTTTTCTTTTATTTTAGTTTTCCGCCAGGGACCTAGTTGTAGTTGTTTTATTTTACACATTAGCCCCTGGTTTGCAAACGACTACAACTTTTTACTTGTTTGTCCAAATCCAACGAAACCAACGCCCATTTCTTCATTATGATCCCCTCTATCCAGTAAAACAACTTCAACATATTTTTGAAAGTTTTAAAATTTGAATTCAAACATATTTATATTTGAACTTTGTTTGATCGTAACTTGAGTTTTATAACTCTGATTCAGTTGATTCTTTTTGCAAATCGAAGCTCTTGACCTAAACTTTCTGATAAGGCCAAATTCACATAATTTTGGTACTGTTAGAAATTGTTTTATGTTGCAAGAGTTATTTGCTTGGTTTAATGTTTTCCGAACTGTCTTCTTCGTTCTTTCCGATCTTTTGAGTGATTGCTTATGTGTGGTTACTATTGCTTGCTTACGGTAGATTGACCGGAGTGTGACGAGTAGAACTATCAAGAGTGTTGAGTGCGAATCATCTTCATCAACAGTACAGGAAAGTTCACACTTTGATCATATCCCTTTCATACCCAGTTTTTATGCATTAGTTTCACCCTCAAACATTGCATGAGTAGGATTGATAACATGTGGGTATTGGGAAGTAGTTGATGAGGTAGGAACCTATTGCCCTGCCTTCAAACCTTGGGAGTTACTATTACGTTATGCTTATATTGCCATGCTATGCTCGTAGATGTGGATTGGGTTTGAGTGTATTCCATGACAGATGTGAGATTGTTTCTTAATGGTTCAGCTTAAGGTGGCAACTTTAATACACATATGGGTGGATTGAGGCACCTGGGGAATCCAGTGTTGCCTGTATTTTTGGAAATACCGAGGTACCGTGTGATTCTCCTATGGACTGCCACCCAGGCTCAAAGGGATCATAAGATTATTCATGCTAGAAACTTCTGTGTGCAGCCACATGCCATTATGGGCTCTGGCATAGTTGAGTAAGTTGTGGGAAACCTTTCCATGATGGGCTAGCAGATGTAGGGGATTGTAGGTGTACATGCCTATCTATCGGTTAAGGTTACCTCTTTGGAAAGACTGTGTCTCGGTCATCCGTTTCTCCAACATTATGTAGTGTGAGAAATCCAACGGAGGAGATCGAGTCTTGTGGGGAAAGTGCGCAAACCTCTGCAGAGTGTACAAACTAATCATGGTTAGCCGTGTCTCCGGTTATGGACATCTTGAGTATCTAGTTCTTGGATTATCATGTTGATCTCATCACTCTAAATTAATTTTGTTGGGTTATTAATTACCTTTTAATTGGGATTGAGATGGGGTTTACCATTCTCAATGTTTTCAACCAACTTTGTAGTTAAATAAAATATATTCCTTTGCAGTAGGGAAAAATTGGCTTTTCGCAAAAACATTATAACCATAGAGCTTTTCCACCAGCCATATATGCATGTAGTGATAGCCTTTATTCATCATTATCCTATGTGTGAACTTGCCAGTACATTCAATGTACTGACCCTTTGTGGCTGCAACCTCTCATGTTGCAGGATTTCTTACGATGAGTAAGTGATACGTTAGGGTTACGATTTCTACACTCAACTTTGCCGTTGGTGTTGATGGGAATCCACAACCTTGTTACTTCCGCTATTTGGATTGAGGTAATAATAATTTTTTTGTTATTTTGTACATGTGATTTACCTCTGTTATAAATCCTCGAGTACTATGTGTGTCAGCATACCGATCCAGGGATGACACTTAAGCACAGAGACTTGACCGTCTGAGGTCGGGTCACTACAATGTATTGGTTGTCTATACAAGAAATATGATAAGATTGTCGTGTTTTCTTGTATGTGCAAACAACATGAATGCATTTTTGAATATTCATGTGTTCTTATTCATGAAGTGACTGAAAACACAGTGGGAGAAAAAGCAGAAAAGTGAATCATGAAGATGGCACCGATCCTTGGTTTTCTCAAAGGCCAGAAGCGCCCCCTTGGGATGCAGCAGAGTACAATCAACTCATTTCCATAGGGCCATTGCTGCCACTACTAGAGCAGTACGCGAACATCGGTACGATGCATGATCAAAAAATGGACAGCTGCCATGTTTGTGACGAGGAAAATGGCATTCTACTTATGTCCTACAATGTCATTATTCGCAAGTTCTTATGACACAACCACACACACTGGGATACCATGGCAAGTTCAAACACAGGGCGCTAACGCTCATAAATGTACGGGACACCAACTTCAAGTAGCCAATGTGGCAAATCAAGGTACCGCATACGAAGGAAGCATACTGATGTGGCCATGAAATTAAACTTGCAAGGATGGCAAAGACTTACGAGTTTTATGGAAAAACGCAGGACCATCATGCAGCACGTGGCAACAAGCGGCAACCAGGTACCTGCCATCAACGTTGTACACATGTGAGTCGTATGAAGTGATTTTGTGGACAGTGAATCAGGAGAAGGAACATAGGTGACATTGGTGTTTACGTGGTGTCTTGACAAAACGCAGTTGCCGTGTCTGGTCAACTGCAGTTGCCATGTCTGGACAACTGCAGTTGCCATGTCTAATCAACTGCAGTTGCCATGTCTAATCAACTGTGATTGCAATGTCTAAACAACTGTGGATGCCAAGTGTGAACAAATCGGTTTGCCATGGTTGAACCACTACATGTGCCATGTTGTACAAACTACAGTTGCCATGCATTGACCAACTGCTAATGATCGCAGGTTGTTATGGTGGAACCACATCGACAAACGTATCGTGGCAAGCTTCACGTTGCAGGCCATCGCTATTGCAGATAGAACACAGCAAATTGTAATGACAGACCAGCTTCGATTAGCACATGCGGCACAAGAAGGTAAAAATATGTGAACCAACAAACAAAAGTGCATTTACTTTTGTGGAAAGGCATGGGGGAAAGTGGATTTGTCACGATGGTGGCGGCAAACAACAAAAATGCTACCAAGTGGACACGTTCAAATAGTCACCTATTGTCTTCAGGATTTGTTCAATTACTGTCTGCGTGTGTACAACATTCGTGATTAACTCCATTTGCCTAGTGGGCTCATACCTAGAATGCAAGTTTTGATGTTAAAGATGTCGGTTGCCATGTCTTGGCAACGGTAGCTGCCATGTTTGTTGAAGTGTAGCTGCCATGGCTGAAAAACTGCAATTGCCATGCATGGCCAGTTGCAGATGCCATGGCTTGCTATATGAATGATATCATGCCAAATCAGATGCAGTTGCTATATTCCGTTACGATAAACCTACCATTCAAGCAATGCTTACACACGTACCTGTTTTTTTTTGCAGGACCTTCAACTACAATCAACAGCGGCGCGGGGACATCTACTGCGGGAACCTCCGAGCACACGGAAGGAGCGTTCCACCAGCAAGTCAACAATGCTGCCACAAACAATGCAGAACCAGTGTCGGAACTGGCAATCATTCCAGCAATGATGACAAGCACACCTTTGCACACCAGCACAAGCAACACTCAAGCAGATGAAACAACCGCCGATACTGAAGTGAATGATGAAACTGATGACGAAGCACAAGGGGATGAATAAGATGGGAAATTGGAAATCATGATACCTCAACCACCGTATGTTGGGCAGAGATTTGGTTCGTTTGAAGATGCCAAGGAATTCTACCAGATATATGCAATGTTCCATGGGTTTGCGGTGAACACCGAATACCATAGGAAAATTAAAAAAACTAACGAGTACAGCAGAGGTGAGATAAGGTGCTACAATGCACGAAGGAACAAGAAGGGTAAAGGTGTTGCGCCTGTCGTGCCAGAACGAAAGAGAGGTATCATTGTCAAGACGAAATGCCCTGTCCGGTGTAAGCTAAACGCAGATGGAGCACGGTGGGTGGTCACCGAATATTTCGACGAACACAACCACGAACTCATAAAGAAGTTTGACCTGGTAAAATTTCTGAGCGCCCATAGAGGATTCAGCCCCCTCGAGAAGAAATTCGTAAAATTGCTACATGATTGTAACGTCGGTCCATCAAGAATGGTCCAAATACTGTCCCTAATCCACAGCGGAGATGGTAGATTGAGTAGCATGCCCTGCATACCAGCAGACGTCATAAACCTAAAGGCAAAGTGTCGTAGAGAGAGCAGGTTGGCTGACATAGAAGACACAATAGCCTACTTCAAAGAGAAAGCAAAAGTAGATACTGATTTCTTCCACAGGATAAGATTGGACGATGAGGACCGTGTCAGAAATATGTATTGGGTGGATGGTGCTGCAAGAAGAGCCTACAAACATTTCCGTGATTGCATTTCATTCGATGTGACATATCTCACTAATATGTACAAGATGCCCTGCGCTCCATTCATAGGACTAAATAACCACAATCAGTCATTGCAGTTCTGTTGCGGACTTGTTCGGAACAAAGATACGGATGGTTACACTTGGCTGTTCAAAACCTTCTTGGAGTGCATGGGTGGACTTTCTTCGATGAACATAATAACAGACCAGGATTTTAGCATGCGTGCAGGCATAGAGGAGCTCTTTCCGTTAGCAGTGCACAGGCACTGCAGGTGGCATATTATTAAGAAGGCCGAGGAGACGCTAGGACCATTCTTTGCTGACCGTCCAGAGCTACACAAGGCATTCGAGTTGTGCGTGGACCACAGCTTGACGGTGGAGGAGTTTGAACGGAGCTAGACGTCTATGATTGAAACATACCAAGTCCAAGACAACGAGACACTTACTAGCCTGTGGGAGAAGCGAATGTACTGGGTGCCGGCCTACTTCATGCAGTGCTTCTTCCCATTTCTGCAGACTACTCAGCGCAGCGAGGGGTTCAATGCTGTTTTGAAGCGGTACGTGAGCCCTGGCAACTCATTGCTGCAGTTTGCCAAGCAATACACAGCTTTGCAACAGAAAATACTGGGATCTAAGCTACAGCAAGAAGCAAACACCGTGCTCAAGCAGCCTAAATTGCTAACATATTTACTGATGGAGAGGCAGATGAGCAAGATATATACCAACAAAAATTTTCACAAGTAAATGGATTATCTTACCGTCTTATTTGCACAAGCATGAAGATAGTAGGTGCCATGTAGAATGCAATGCAGTTGCCAACTTTTTGACTTGTTGATCTATTGAAAATAGCCTCTGAGTACATTATAAGCATGATCTGTAGTTGCCATGTGAAATCAACTATAGTTACCATGTGTGTTGAACTGTAGTTGCCATGAGTAATGAACTGTAGTTGCCATGTGAAATGATATGTAGTTGACATGTGAGACAAAACTCCATTTGCCATGTTAAATAAACTGCATTTGCCATGTTAAATGTTATGCAGTTGCCATGTGGGATATCATGCAGTTGCCCTGTGGAAAACAAACAAACCAAGAAAAATGTGGGAAAAAATAAAGATTTCCATGCCATCATTGATTTTAGATACATTTGCTATGTTACGACCTACCTCAACATAAGGTGCTACAAACATCATATAAGAAATTAATAAAGCACAAAAACATGCAGATTCCAGGAAGAAATAAAGCGTGCCAGCATGTACACAGCTTACCAGGTGGACGAACATACGTTCAACGTGTGTTCTCTCTTGGGCATGTCCGATTCAGAACCTGAAGACCCGGATAAGGGAAGGAACTACTTTGTGAAGGCCTCGATAAATGAAGGCGAATACTACTGCCAATGCTGCAAATTCGAACGGGACATGATTGTGTGCTGTCACATACTAAAAGTAATGGACATGCACGCAGTAACGTGATTGCCCCGACATTTCATACGGCGCCATGGACTTGGGACGCTGATGATGCGTTGGGGCCACAAACATCAAATGCAGTTTTGGTTGTGCATGATGAGAGACCAGAGGCAACCATGGACGCCGTGAGGCACGTTGTGTTGACCAAGAACTATGCTGAACTAATAGATGAAGCATGCAAGAGTGATGAGACAGTGAGGGTGGCAGAAAAACACAGGAAGGCCCTGAAAAGAGAGCTTGAAGAGATCAAAAACAGAAAGGCTGAAGAAGCCTTACACAGGTTCCCCCACACCTCAAGTGTGCCTTCGTCCATGGGTCCATCATCTAAAAAATCAGAGGTAGGGTCTAGAACAGCAAGCACGCAAACCCAAGTCAGGAACCCGCCCCGTTCCATCACAAAAGGGCGTCCAAAAGAGGTGAGATACAAATCGGGGTTGGAAATTCAAGCAAAGCACAAGAAAACAAAGAAAGGGATGGGCAATCCGTAAGCAACTATGGAGGATTGTAACTTGGGTGTTGGTGACATTTTTGTAAGGTAGATGGTCAAGATTTATAAAAATGGGAGAATGACTGTTGGTGGACATCAGAATTTGAAGAAAATGCCATGTATGAATGACTAGAATTGCCACGTATGTGCTACTAAATCTGCCATGGCAGCTTCCATCGAATCTGCCGTGTAATTTCTACTGAATCTGCCATCGCGTAGATTTCTGTTTTCAAACCACGCATTTTTTCCACACATATTGTATTGTATACATACTATGAACAAACTAGTTGAAACGATCACATGCAAAAACACGAGAGAGCGGTTGCTTATGAACTACCTACCATACTAACCGATACAGTTAGCAATGCAAAAAACCCAAAAAACTAAAAACGGAACGATTACTTTAACTAACCGTCCCTGATCAACTATATTTGCCATGTTTCAGGCATCATAGAGGCATTCAAACACCCAACTGGTACTACCAACCACAAACACATAATAGTAGTGAACATAAACGTAGCTGTTGTCACACCTAAGCAGGTTCATATCCACACATATATTACAAATATTCAATGGCACTCACACGCCACCACTATATACTAGACTGCGGGGGATGCAGTCATAACATAGCACACGGACATAGTTCTAAAAAGAACAAGTTGATACCTTACATTCCTCAGCCACAGAATGTAAGGTAGGCATGCGGTATGGAGCATCACGTGATCACTTGTACTTCTTGTTGGCCTTTTTCACAGCTTCCTCTATGAACTCTCGTGCGTTGGCCCGTGTGTTGACATCTTCATTCATCAACCAGATCCATGTGTATATTTTACGAAGCTCGACGACCATTGTAGCTGTGACGACAGGGACCCGTCGACCTTCCCACTTTGCAAGGTATTCCAAATTGTGAAAGCCACAGTCATTCCTATAAAGAAAAGAATCAAGTGAACTCAAGAGAACAGAAAAAATCATAAACTTCAATGCAGAGGTGACAAAGGTTTATGATTGATGTGGAGGACACATGAAAAAGATAGTAATTACCGGTTTCCTTGTTTTGTAGTCGCGACATACTCGATTGGAAAATGACTGATCTGGACCTTTGAGTTTTCGTAGTGATGGTTCCATGTCTCTTTCAGGTTGTTGATAAAGAATTCAGCATGTGTAGTAAGGTCTTCATCAGCTTCTGAACGCAATGAATCAAGAACCTCAAATCGTTGCTTCTTCAGGTCAAGGCAAATCGCATAGTGGTGACCACACTTGTCATCTGGGTTGTCGGTGCAAGCTCCTGGAACATGGGGAACATGACCTGCAAGTAAAATAAAGGAAAGAAAAAGCAGAGTTCACATCAAAAACAGGAAATGATGTAATTGGAAAAATGATATGTAAAGATATTGTCGGATGCAGTAAGAGGTAGATGAATGACAAAGCAGGAAGGGTCCAAAAAATGCACCCACGGGGAATGATTATTTTCCATGTGTAATTAAAAGAAGTTGCCATCCATGTATAAACAAAGTTGCCCAATATTTTAAGTGAAGTTGCCACATAAGTTGCATTAAACGGTCAAACATATTTTACATGGCAGCTGTTGCCACATATGAAGCATGGCTACTGACAAAACATAACATGGAAGAAATATGTACAACAAGAAGGAACACTCACATATTTCTTTAGTGTGAGCTTGAATTCACCATGCGCGGCAAAATTCTTCCTCAAGATTTTATGGTGGAAGTCACCATCCCATATTTTGCAGGTCACGCTGTACTGCATGGTCGTCTTGTCAGGACAAATATCCGTATGCCTGTTGATGAAGTCAATCCCACACGCAACTACATTCTTCGACATTTTACCAAGTGGCCTCACAGACTCGGCAAGATCACCCAGGTCGACGTATGTCGCATCACATTGTATGATTTTGGTTCTGTCCAAACATGAGCTGTATGAAAATGATATAACATGAAAGAATCATGTCTATTAAATAAAATAAAATAAAAACATAAACAATGCATGGCTGGAATAGCAAAGGAAAAATATCAGAGAAAATAAAATGAGGGGTTATGTGGTGTGGACATTACGCTTTCAGCTCATTCATGTGCTTGCTGTTCGACCTCGCATTTCCAAAACGATTGGCAATATCGTACAAATGGTTCTGATCCTTTGTGGCCTTAACTTCGGGCTCATAGTCATCCATGGGTGGTGCGTGAACTACCCTATTCTGCCTCACAGATCCAGGGGTGGCACTTCTAACAGTATCCTCAGATACAGACTCAGCGGGCATGTTAGAACTTGATTGCCCCTGACCCCGTGAGGACCTCCTCTTCAATGCTTCCTCCTCAATCCTGCGATAAGCTTCATCAAGTGACGGTGAAATCTCCTCAGGGGTGGCTGGAAAGATAAAACAGTGGGTTAGGAAACTTGGTAACAACAAGTTATTGTGAAAAAGAGTGCAGAATGTGAACTGTAGTTTCAAATTAGAAAGTGTCCACGTGGAAACAACTCCAGTTGCCATGTGCATTGCACTGTAGTTGCCATGTGGCAACAACTGCAGTTGCCAAGTACGCTGTGAAGGAAATATGCCCTAGGGGCAATAATAAAGTTGTTATTTATATTTCCTTATATCATGATAAATGTTTATTATTCATGCTATAATTGTATTAACCGGAAACTTAATACATGTGTGAATACATAGACAAACAGAGTGTCACTAGTATTCCTCTACTTGACTAGCTCGTTGAATCAAAGATGGTTAAGTTTCCTAGCCATAGACATGAGTTTTCATTTGATTAACGGGATCACATCATTAGAGAATGATGTGATTGACTTGACCCATTCCGTTAGCTTAGCACTTGATCGTTTAGTATATTGCTATTGCTTTCTTCATGACTTATACATGTTCCTATGACTATGAGATTATGCAACTCCCGAATACCAGAGGAACACTTTGTGTGCTACCAAACATCACAATGTAACTGGGTGATTATAAAGGTGCTTAAAGGTGTATCCGATGGTACTTGTTGAGTTGGCATAGATCGAGATTAGGATTTGTCACTCTGATTGTCGGAGAGGTATCTCTGGGCCCTCTCGGTAGTGCACATCACAATAAGCCTTGCAAGCAATGTGACTAATGAGTTAGTTGTGGGATGATGCAGTACGGAATGAGTAAAGAGACTTGTCTGTAATGAGATTGAACTAGGTATTGAGATACCGACGATCGAATCTCGGGCACGTAACATACCGATGACAAAGGGAACAACGTATGTTGTTATGCGGTTTGACCGATAAAGATCTTCGTAGAATATGTAGGAGCCAATATGAACATCCAGGTTCCGCAATTGGTTATTGACCGGAGACGTGTCTCGGTCATGTCTACATAGTTCTTGAACCCGTAGGGTCCGCACGCTTAACGTTCGGTGACGATCGGTATTATGAGTTTCTGTGTTTTGATGTACCGAAGATAGTTCGGAGTCCCGGATGTGATCACGGACATGATGAGGAGTCTCTAAATGGTCGAGACATAAATATTGATATATTGGATGACTATATTCGGAAGCCGGATGAGTTCCGGGGGTCACCGGATAATTATCGGAGTGCCGGGGGGTTATCGGAACCCCCAGGGGAACTAATGGGCCAACATGGGCCTTGTGAGAGAGAGAGAGGAGGGGCCATAGGGCTGGCCGCGCCCCCCCTTGGGAGTCCGAATTGGACAAGGAAGGGTGGGCGGCGCCCCCTCGTTCCCTCCCTCCGTCCCTCTCCTTCCTCCCCCCCCCTTCCAACTCCTAGTTGGACTAGGAAAGGGGGAGTCCTACTCCTACTAGGAGGAGGACTCCTCCCCTCATTGGCGCGCCCCAAGGGCCGGCCGGCCTCCCCCTTGCTCCTTTATATACGGGGGCAGGGGCACTGATACGTCTCCGTCGTATCTATAATTTTTTATTGTTCCATGCCAATATTATACAACTTTCATATACTTTTGGCAACTTTTTGTATTATTTTTGGGACTAACATATTGATCCAGTGCCCAGTGCCAGTTCCTGTTTGTTGCATGTTTTATGTTTCGCAGAAACCCCATATCAAACGGAATCCAAACGGGATAAAAACGGACGGAGAATATTTTTGTAATATTTGGAGAATATGGGAAGAAGAATCAACGCGAGACGGTGCCCAAGGGGGGCACGAGGCAGGGGGCGCGCCTGCCCCCCTCGTGGGCCCCTCGTAAGGCGGTTGTTGCTATTCTTTTGCCGCAAGAAAGCTAATTTTCGGAGAAAAATCTGGGCGAAGGTTTCAATCCAATCGGACTTACAGATCTCCATATATATACGAAACGGTGAAAGGGCAGAAGACCAGAACGCAGAAACAGAGAGAGACAGAAAGACATATCCAATCTCGGAGGGGCTTTCGCCCCTCCCATGCCATGGAGGCCAAGGACCAGAGGGGAAACCCTTCTCCCATCTAGGGAGGAGGTCAATGAAGAAGAAGAAGGGGCCCCCTCTCCCCCTCTCTTCCGGTAGCGCCGGAACGCTGCCGTGACCATCATCATCACCGCGATCTACACCAACACCTCCGCCATCTTCACCAACATCTCCATCACGTTCCCCCCTCTATCTACAGCGGTCCACTCTCCCGCAACCCGCTGTACCCTCTACTTGAACATGGTGCTTTATGCTTCATATTATTATCCAATGATGTGTTGCCATCCTATGATGTCTGAGTAGACTTTCGTTGTCCTACCAGTGGTTGATGAATTGCTATGATTGATTTAATTTGCTTGTGGTTATGTTGCTGTCCTTTGGTGCCCATCATATGAGCGCGCGCGTGGATCACACCATAGGGTTAGTTGTATGTTGATAGGACTATGTATTGGAGGGCAAGAGTGACAGAAGCTTCTACCTAGCATAGAAATAGATGCATACGGGATTGAAGGGGGACCAATATATCTTAATGCTATGGTTGGGTTTTACCTTAATGCACGTTAGTAGTTGCGGATGCTTGCTAATAGTTCCAATCATAAGTGCATAGAATTCCAAGTCAGGGATGACATGCTAGCAGTGGCCTCTCCCACATAAAACTTGCTATCGGTCTTGTAAAGTAGTCAATTGCTTAGGGACAATTTCGCAACTCCTACCACCACTTTTCCACACTCGCTATACTAACTTTATTGTGTCTTTATCTAAACAGCCCCTACTTTTTATTTACGTGCTCTTTATTATCTTGCAAACGTATCCAACAACACCTACAAAGTACTTCTAGTTTCATACTTGTTCAAGGTAAAGCGAACGTTAAGCGTGTGTAGAGTTGTATCGGTGGTTGATAGAACTTGAGGGAATATTTGTTCTACCTTTAGCTCCTCGTTGGGTTCGACACTCTTACTTATCGAAAGAGGCTACAATTGATCCCCTATACTTGTGGGTTATCAGGCACCCTAGAACACACAAGTTGATCATTGATCTCTTAGTCGTGTGCGGTGCCCCTTCCACCATAATCCACCTCGGTCATATTGTTGCAGTGCTTAGGCGAAGCCCTGTGCCGGTAGCTTCATCATCACTGTCGTCATGCCATCGTGTTGACGAATCTCTCCCTCGACACTCTGCTGGATCGTGAGTTTGTGGTACGTCACAGAGCCGAACGTGTGCAGATCGCGGAGGTGCCGTACTTTCGGTGCTAGGATCGGTCGATCGTGAAGATGTACGACTACATCAACCGTGTTGTCATAACGCTTCCGCTTACAGTCTACGAGGGTACGTAGACAACACTCTCCCCTCTCGTTGCTATGCATCACCATGATCTTGCGTGTGCGTAGGAAATGTTTGAAATTACTACGTTCCCCAATAGTGGCATCCGAGCCAGGTTTATGCGTAGATGTTATATGCACGAGTAGAACACAGGTGAGTTGTGGGATGAAGCGGCCTGGACCGACATTACGCGTACGCTTACAAGAGACTGGTTCTACCGACGTGCTTCGCACACAGGTGGCTGGCGGGTGTCAGTTTCTCCAACTTTAGTTGAATCGAGTGTGGCTACGCCCGGTCCTTGTTGAAGGTTAAAACAGCACATACTTGATGAAAAATCGTTGTGGTCTTGATGCGTAGGTAAGAATGGTTCTTGCTCAGCCCGTAGCAGCCACGTAAAACTTACAACAACAAAGTAGAGGACGTCTAACTTGTTTTTGCAGGGCATGTTGTGATGTGATATGGTCAAGACATGATGCTAAATTTTATTGTATGAGATGATCATGTTTTGTAATAGAGTTATCGGCAACTGGCAGGAGCCATATGGTTGTCGCTTTATTGTATGAAATGCAATCGCCATGTAATTGATTTACTTTATCACTAAGCGGTAGCGATAGTCGTAGAAGCAATAGTTGGCGAGACGACAATGATGCTACGATGGAGATCAAGGTGTCGCGCCAGTGACGATGGTGATCATGACGGTGCTTTGGAGATGGAGATCAAAGGCACAAGATGATGATGGCCATATCATATCACTTATATTGATTGCATGTGATGTTTATCCTTTATGCATCTTATTTTGCTTAGTTCGATGGTAGCATTATAAGATGATCTCTCACTAAATTTCAAGGTACAAGTGTTCTCCCTGAGTATGCACCGTTGCGAAAGTTCGTCGTGCCGAGACACCACGTGATGATCGGGTGTGATAAGCTCTACGTTCACATACAACGGGTGCAAACCAGTTTTGCACATGCAGAATACTCGGGTTAAACTTGACGAGCCTAGCATATGCAGATATGGCCTCGGAACACTGAGACTGAAAGGTCGAGCGTGAATCATATAGTAGATATGATCAACATAGTGATGTTCACCATTGAAAACTACTCCATCTCACGTGATGATCGGACATGGTTTAGTTGATATGGATCACGTGATCACTTAGATGATTAGAGGGATGTCTATCTAAGTGGGAGTTCTTTAGTAATATGATTAATTGAACTTTAATTTATCATGAGCTTAGTACCTGATAGTATTTTGCATGTCTATGTTGTTGTAGATAGATGGCCCGTGCTGTTGTTCCGTTGAATTTTAATGCGTTCCTAGAGAATGCTAAGTTGAAAGATGATGGGTAGCAACTACACGGACTGGGTCCGTAACTTGAGGAATATCCTCATTGCTGCATAGAAGAATTACGTCCTGGAAGCACCGCTAGGTGCCAAACCCGCTGCAGGAGCAACACCAGATGTTATGAACGTCTGGCAGAGAAAAGCTGATGACTACTCGATAGTTCAGTGTGCCATGCTTTACGGCTTAGAACTGGGACTTGAACGATGTTTTGAACGTCATGGAGCATATGATATGTTCCAGGAGTTGAAGTTAATATTTCAAGCAAATGCCCGGATTGAGAGATATGAAGTCTCCAATAAGTTCTACAGCTGCAAGATGGAGGAGAATAGTTCTGTCAGTGAGCATATACTCAAAATGTCTGGGTATAACAATCACTTGATTCAACTGGGAGTTAATCTTCTTGATGATAGTGTCATTGATAGAATTCTTCAATCACTGCCACCAAGCTACAAGAGCTTCATGATGAACTATAACATGCAAGGGATGGATAAGACAATTCCTGAGCTCTTCGCAATGCTAAAGGCTGCGGAGGTAGAAATCAAGAAAGAGCATCAAGTGTTGATGGTCAACAAGACCACCAGTTTCAAGAAAAAGGGTAAAGGGAAGAAGGGGAACTTCAAGAAGAACGGCAAGCAAGTTACTACCGAACCTCGTAGGTCAACCAGAGTAAGATCTACACCAGAGTGGTACGGTAATCCTGTTCTGGAGGTCATGTTACTTGACCATGACGAACCTACGAACTATGAGGAAGCGATGATGAGCCTAGATTCTGCGAAATGGCTTGAGGCCATGAAATCTGAGATGGGATCCATGTATGAGAACAAAGTGTGGACTTTGGTTGACTTGCCCGATGATCGGCAAGCCATCGAGAATAAATGGATCTTCAAGAAGAAGATTGACAATGACGGTAATGTTACTATCTATAAAGCTCGACTTGTTGCGAAAGGTTTTCGACAAGTTCAAGGAGTTGAATACGATGAGACATTCTCACCCGTAGCGATGCTTAAGTCCGTCCGAATCATGTTACCAATTGATGCATTTTATGATTATGAAATTTGGCAAATGGATGTAAACACTGAGTTCCTGAATGGATTTCTGGAAGAAGAGTTGTATATGATGCAACCTGAAGGTTTTATCGATCCAAAGGATGCTAACAAAGTGTGCAAGCTCCAGCGATCCATTTATGGACTGGTGCAAGCATCTCGGAGTTGGAATAAACGTTTTGATAGTCTGATCAAAGCATATGATTTTATACAGACTTTTGGAGAAGCTTGTATTTACAAGAAAGTGAGTGGGAGCTCTGTAGCATTTCTAATATTATATGTGGATGACATATTGTTGATTGGAAATGATATAGAATTTCTGGATAGCATAAAAGGATACTTGAACAAGAGTTTTTCAATGAAATGCCTCGGTGAAGCTCCGTATATATTGGGCATCAAGATCTATAGAGATAGATCAAGACGCTTAATTGGACTTTCACAAAGCACATACCTTGATAATGTTTTGAAGAAGTTCAAAATGGTTCAAGCAAAGAAAGGGTTCTTGCCTGTGTTACAAGGTGTGAAGTTGAGTCAGACTCAATGCCCGACCACTGTAGAAGATAGAGAGAAAATGAAAGGTGTTCCCTGATACGTCTCCAACGTATCTATAATTCTTGATTGTTCCATGCTATATTATATTTTGTTTTGGATGTTTATTGGGCTTTATTATACACTTTTATATTATTTTGGGACTAACCTATTAACCGGAGGCCCAGCCCAAATTGTTGTTTTTTTGCCTATTTTAGTGTTTCGCAGAAAAAGAATATCAAACGGAGTCCAAACGGAATGAAACCTTCGGGAACGTGATTTTTGGAACAAACGTGATCCAGAGGACTTGGAGTGGACGTCAAGCAACAGACGAGGAAGCCACGAGGTAGGGGGCGCACCTACCCCCCCCGGGGCGCGCCCTCCACCCTCGTGGGCCCCTCGTGGCTCCACCGACCTACTTCTTCCTCCTATATATACCTACGTACCCCCAAACCATCAGAGGCATCCACGAAAACTTAGTTCCATCGCCGCAACCTTCTGTACCCATGAGATCCCATCTTGGGGCCTTTTCCGGCGTCCTGCCGGAGGGGGCATTGATCACGGAGGGCTTCTACATCAACACCACAGCCTCTCCGATGATGTGTGAGTAGTTTACCTCAGACCTTCGGGTCCATAGTTATTAGCTAGATGGCTTCTTCTCTCTCTTTGGATCTCAATACAAAGTTCTCCTCGATTCTCTTGGAGATCTATTTGATGTAACTCTTCTTTTGCGGTGTGTTTGTCGGGACCGATGAATTGTGGGTTTATGATCAAGTTTATCTATGAACAATATTTGAATCTCCTCTGAATTCTTTTATGTATGATTGGTTATCTTTGCAAGTCTCTTCGAATTATCAGTTTGGTTTGGCCTACTAGATTGATCTTTCTTGCAATGGGAGAAGTGCTTAGCTTTGGGTTCAATCTTGCGGTGTCCTTTCCTAGTGACAGCAGGGGCAGCAAGGCATGTATTGTATTGTTGCCATCGAGGATAAAAAGATGGGGTTTATATCATATTGCATGAGTTTATCCCTCTACATCATGTCATCTTGCTTAAAGCATTACTCTGTTCTTATGAACTTAATACTCTAGATGCATCCTGGATAGCGGTCGATGTGTGGAGTAATAGTAGTAGATGCAGAATCGTTTCGGTCTACTTGGTGCGGATGTGGTGCCTATATACATGATCATACCTAGATATTCTCATAACTATGCTCAATTCTATCAATTGCTCGACAGTAATTCGTTCACCCACCGTAATACTTATGCTCTTGAGAGAAGCCACTAGTGAAACCTATGGCCCCCAGGTCTATTTTCCATCATATTATTCTTCCAACACTTAGCTAATTTTATTGCCATTTATTTTACTTTGCATCTTTATTTCTCTTTATCATAAAAATACCAAAAATATTATCTTATCATATCTATCAGATCTCACTCTCGTAAGTGACCGTGAAGGGATTGACAACCCCTTTATCGCGTTGGTTGCGAGGTTCTTATTTGTTTGTGTAGGTGCGTGGGACTCGAGCGTGGTCTCCTACTGGATTGCTACCTTGGTTCTCAAAAACTGAGCGAAATACTTACGCTACTTTACTGCATCACCCTTTCCTCTTCAAGGGAAAACCAACGCAGTGCTCAAGAGGTAGCAAGAAGGATTTCTGGCGCCGTTGCCGAGGAGTCTACGCACAAGTCAAGACATACCAAGTACCCATCACAAACTCTTATCCCTCGCATTACATTATTTGCCATTTGCCTCTCGTTTTCCTCTCCCCCACTTCACCCTTGCCGTTTTATTCGCCCTCTCTTTTCCGTTCATCGCTTTCTTGCTTGCCTTGTCATTATGGCTAGTCCCTTATCTTCTCCGTTGTCTCCCGAGAATGAAGTTCTTAATTTTAAGCAAAGGGAGGGAGAAAACCTAAAAGACGCTTGTTATAGAATTTGCAATGCTCAAAATAGATCTACCAGGAAGCAATCTACTTCCGTTCTTCTTCGCATTTTTATGTAGGCGCTACTCCTTGGTACAGATATATTCTTGATACCATTACCGGAGGGAATTTCTTGGGTAGCCATACTTTTGATTCTTATAATGCTATGATAGATTTGTTTGGCTCACCACCTCTTTTGGTTAATGGAACTATGTTAACTTTGGAACATGTGATGCAAAAACTTGAAATTATTGAAAATAAAGTTGCCACTGTAGAGTTGATTGAGAATTTGGATAAAAAGATCCACAACCAAATTACCCAATATGGATCTAAGGTGGGAGTTACTCTGAAAAGTTTTAAGGAAAAAGAACCCATAGTTAATGAAAGAATAGATCAAGATTCTACTAGAATCGATAAACTTGAGGGAATTATCACCAACTTGGGGTCCGCTTTTTCTTCTGTTAAAAATACTCCAAATCCTCCTACCAGAATTTCCAAGCTTGTTTATGTTCCTAAAAATAAGGGTGAATCCTCTAGTAAGGAAACCGCGGATTTAAAATCAATAAGTGTTCATCCCAATCTTTTTGCTATCATTAAGGAACCGTTTGCTACAAATGATTTTCTTGATTTTGTGCCTAGGAGTTTGATAATTAATAAAAATAAAGAAACTCCTAGGGGTTATAGGTGTCTTATTGAAGAATTACCTACCAAAGATGGCAATACCTAGATCTATCCTTGTTTTTATGCCTAGCTAGGGGCGTTAAACGACAGCGCTTGTTGGGAGGCAAGCCGATTTTATTTCAGTTTTTTTGCTTTTTGCTTCTGTTTAGGAATAAATATTTGATCTAGCCTCTGGTTAGATTTGTTTTTGTGTTTTAGTTAGTGTTTGTGCCAAGTTAAACCTATAGGATCTTCTTGGATTATAGCTATTTGATCTTGCTGAAAATTCCAGAAACTTTCTGTTCACGAAAACAATTGTTAAAAATCACCAGAACGTAATAAAATATTGATTCCAATTGCAGCAGATAAATAAACAAATTATCTAGGTCTTCCTGTTTTGGTAGAATTTTTAGAGTTCCAGAAGTTTGCGTTAGTTACAGATTACTACAGACTATTCTGTTTTTGACAGATTCTGTTTTTCGTGTGTTGTTTGCTTATTTTGATGAATCTATGGCTAGTAAAATAGTTTATAAACCATAGATAAGTTGGAATACAGTAAGTTTAACACCAATATAAATAAATAATGATTTCAATACAGTACCTTGAAGTGGTGTTTTGTTTTCTTTCGCTAATGGAGCTCACGAGATTTTCTGTTGAGTTTTGTGTTGTGAAGTTTTCATGTTTTGGGTAAAGATTTGATGGATTATGAAACAAGGAGTGGCAAGATCCTAAGCTTGGGGATGCCCATGGCACCCCAAGGTAATCTAAGGACACCAAAAAGCAAAGCTTGGGGATGCCCCGGAAGGCATCCCCTCTTTCGTCTTCGTCCATCGGTAACTTTACTTGGAGCTATATTTTTATTCACCACATGATATGTGTTTTGCTTGGAGCGTCTTGTATGATTTAAGTCTTTGTTTTTAGTTTACCACATTCATCCTTGCTGTACACACCTTTTGAGAGAGACACACATGATTCGGAATTTATTAGAATACTCTGTGTGCTTCACTGTGCTTCACTTATATCTTTTGAGCTATATAGTTTTGGCTCTAGTGCTTCACTTATATCTTTTAGAGCACGGTGGTGGATTTGTTTCATAGAAACTATTGTTCTCTCATGCTTCACTTATATCATTTTGAGATTACTACAAAACAGCATGGTAATTTGCTTTAATTGTGAAATTAATCCTAATATGCTAGGTATTCAAAATTAGTAAATACTTTCTTATGAGTGCGTTGAATACTAAGAAAAGTTTGATGCTTGATAATTGTTTTGGGATATGGAGGTAGTGAAAGTGCGTTATATCGACTAGAGGGAGGTGAATAGGTGATTTTTATGAATTCTTCACTGAGGAATTTGTGGGTGAGGAAATTCCTTAGTGAAGAACTACTTGCAGCGGAATAAGTACTCAAAAGTAAACATAACAGAACACAAGCACAGTCATCATGATGAAATGAAGACAAGCACAGAGTACAGAAAGCGTAAACACAGGAGAACACAGGATGAAGACAAACAGAATGAAGAATTTGAACTGAGGAAATTGGGAAAGTCTTTAGTCAAAGTCTTCAAACATAAGATATGAACAAGTGCACAACACAATTATGAGGAAATGAAAGAGTTGAGGTAATAGAACCAGTAAGCTTGGTGAAGACAATGATTTGGTAGACCAGTTCCAACTGCTGTCTCAGTTGTACGTCTGGTTGGAGCGGCTAGGTATTTAAACCTGAGGACACACAGTTCCGGACACACAGTCCTCACCGTATTCTCCTTGAGCTAAGGTCACACTGACCTCGCCCAATCACTCGTGGTAAGTCTTCAGGTGACTTCCAAACCTTCACAGACTCGGTCACATGGAGATCCACAATTCCTCTTGGATGCTCTAGACCATGACACCTAACCGTCTGGAAGAAGCACAGTCTTCAAAGGTAACAAGCGTCGGATCCACGCAGGATCAATCTCTTCAGTGATGCTCAATCACTTTGGGTTTGTAGGTGTTTGGGTTTGGATTTTCCTCACTCGATGATTTTCACTCAAAGTCCTCGGAGGATGGGATGCTCTCAATTGACAAGTATCAGTTTCTCTCGGAGCAGCCAACCAGCTAGTGGTTGTAGGGGCGGCTATTTATAGCCTAGGGAGCAGCCCGACATGATAAGACATAAATGCCCTTCAATGATATGACCGTTAGGTGGGTAGATATTTTGGGACAGCTGGCACAAGGCACAACAACGGTCGGAAATTTGAGTATCAAATTCCTCAGGGCTATCATGTTCCTCACAGTGTAGACAATCCGCAGTGGTGAATTTCTAACTCCTCAGTCAGAACAAATTCCTCAGAGACTAGAAGAACTTCGTCTCTGTCACTGAAGAATATGACTGAACTGTATGAGATTTCCAATGGCTTCACTCGAAGGGATTGGTAGGTGTAGGATTTTGAGTTGAGCATCACATGGAAATTTTTCCTTAGTATTTCCTCGACCCCCTTTAACAGTACGGTGTTTCCTATGACTCAAGAAAGCAAAAAATGAAACTACGAAAACAAAAGTCTTCACGCTTCATGTTCCTCGTATGAATACCAAGTCTTCAGGTCACACCAATTTCTTCACTTTCAAAGTCTTCATAAAGTCTTCAGAAATCCAAAGTCTTCAATCGAAGATATTCATTTTTAGGGGTCGACCTTCTCTGTAAATATCAAACTCCTCATAGACTTATAGACATGTGTACACTCATAAACACATTAGTCCCCTAACCTATAAGTCTTCAATACAGCAAAATCACTAAGGGGCACTAGATGCACTTACAATCTCCCCCTTTTTGGTGATTGATGACAATATAGGTTAAGTTTTCAACGGGGATAAACATATGAAGTGTAAATACTGATATTGAGGAATTTGATTGCAAGATATAGAAGAACTCCCCCTGCAGATGTGCATAGTGAGGAATTTGCTTTTGAAGCAATGCACACTTGAAGAGTAGAATCATGGAGATCTCCCCCTATATCTTGTAATTCATACACGCATTTGACATATAATATGAAGAATTTGAAATGCATGATGAAATATGGTGACTGATGTAATTCAGCATGCGTGCATTAACATTAACGAGGAATAAGCATGCAGAAGAACACAACAAAAGTATCAGACCACCATAGAGTTTAAGTTTACAACTCGATCCAGCAAAGTCTTCAAAAGAACGAGAGTTGTAACTTAAGAAAAAACGCCCATATAAGATAGACCCGCTTGAAGACTAACTCAAAATTTCTCCCCCTTTGTCATCAAATGACCAAAAGGATTGAAAAAATGAGGACTAACGCCCCTGAAGAATATCATGTTGATGGAGGAGCACCAGCGTTGTTGGGGTAGTTTGTTGTTGTAGGGCCTGCGGCAGTGTCGTCCAAGTCTTCATACTCATCGGTGTCGCGTGATGAGGAACAGGAGCTGGCCACCAAGGAAGGAACCTTGACCTTCTTGAATTTCTTCGGTGGAGGAGCAGACCAGTCAAAATCTTCCTTGAGACCCATTTGCTTCAGATCTTCTTCACCATATACATGTGATAGAATAGCCCAGGTGCGACCGAAGACTTCATGGAGGTAGTAATGGTTCTTCTTCACTGAATTATGTGGAGCAGTCATGTTGTGAAGAATAGAACCAAACTGACACTTAACCCATTTTTGGTTTCGATCCACCTTCTGGTGAAGACTAAGAAGCAGCTCACGGTCAGTCATCACTCTTGGAGCTGTGGCTTGAGGAGTAGACTTGGGTGCATTGGCAGCAGAGTCATGAGTGACAGAGTCATCATTGGTGGATAAGATGCAGCTTTGCGAAACTGACCATCCAATGGACGAATGCCTTCATCAATAATAGCTGGAGCCTTGCCCTTCTCATCAGCTGAGGAATATGTCCGCTTGAGGACTTCAATCGAGGGCAAGTAGCTGAGGTGATTCTGAAAATCAGCCTTGAATTTTTGCTTCTTTGAGAATGGATCATTTGGCTTGGGCTGAGGAGTATTAGTCAGTTGCATCACTACCTCAGGAATCGCATTCTCAGGCTCCACAGGCTGAGGAATTTCAGATTCTTCTTCAGTGACAGCCTGGGTCTTCACTTCTTCAGTTACATTTTCTTCAACACTAGTGGTTGGAATCTCTTCATGGACAGACGGTGTGGCATGTGGTTCATCAGATCCCATTTGAACTGTAGTTACTGGGGACTGAGGAATTTGTTGCAACTGTGTGAACAGTGGAGAGTTGGGGTGCTGACTTTCCCAAACGTCATCATTCAGCACGTGTGTGGTACAACCAATGTCCACATCTTCTTCTTCCATTTCTTCAACGCTGGCCTCTTCAGCAGTGAACTGAGGCATAGGCGAGGAGACAATTGGTGTTGAAGGGATTGCATCCGCTTCAATTTGTTCATCCAACTGCTCTGATGAAGCAGCAGAAGGAATCTCTTCATCTGATTCACTTGGAATCACATAATCTTCATCAAAAGGAACAAGGTCCTTTGATGGCATGGTTGTGATAGGAACGACATCAATTGGGTTCTCAAAGGAAATAGTCAGTGGCTTCATCTTCTTCGGAGCTGAAGAATCTGATGAAGTTGATGCCTTCCTTTTCTTCACCGCTGCATGCTCTGCAGCCTTGGTTTTCTTCACATCTGAGGCAGATGGAAGGATCGAAGTTGGTGTGGGTGCAGGAGGAGCAGAGGAATTTGGTTGAATTTCTTCAGGCACAACTATTGCAGTTGCCCTGATCTCTTCATTTTCTTCAACCACAGCTGTTGAAGCTTCAGCTGTCCTGACGTTTTCTTCAGGCACACCACTAGTGGATGCCCTGGCAATTTCTTCAGCGGCTGGAATGTAGTCATCAGCCCTGGTACTTTGAGTTTCTTCAGCAGCCTGAATGTCATCAGCGATGCTGGCATTTTCTTCAGTCGGCTGAGCAGATGCTTCAGCCTGAGGATTTTCTTGTTGCGTTGGAGCTGCAACTTTGGACGTGAACTTCTCAGTCAAGTTCACAAACCTGACTTTGGCTCCAAGCCAGTCAGCGTAGTAACGATCAAATTCATCACTCAATTGCTTGATCTCAGCTTGCAAGGCAACTAGTTCTTCAGGGGAAAGCTTCAAAACATTTTGCTTTAGAAAGTGTTGTTTCTTGTACTGCGCTTTCTTCACTCTTCCTTGTTCAAATTTCCATTTCTCTTCTTCAATGAAGGCAGTCAAAACATGACTTTGACCAGGAGTGAGGTTCATCTCTGGCAAAGGTGTGTTGGGATCCTTGTGCCATAGGTCGATGAAGTCTAGGATCAGCTTCGGATCCAGAAGCAATGGCACATTACTGCCTTTGGCTCTAGCGGCCTTGACCTGCCTATGTCTGATGATTTCAGCAAGTTCTTCATCATCAGCTTCGTCTTCATTAGACGGCACTTGAAAGGCGACCTGCTTCTTGTGAGGACTTGGTCGAGTGCCTCGTCTAGCAGTGGCCTTTTTCTTCAGTAGAGAGGGGCCAGTTGAGGAATTTGGTGCAGCTGAGGAACTAGCAGAAGCTCCTGAGGCAATAGAGATGCCTGTTGTCCTTTGGCACATGGCGAGATGCACGGGTGCTGAGGATTTGGTCGGAGCAGCTGAGGACTTTGGCGGAGGAGATGACTTTGGAGGAGCTGGAGCAGCGTGAGGATTTGGCCGTGAGGGCTTTGAAGAATCTGGCCGTGAGGGCATTGCTGAGGAACATGGCCTTGAGGGCATTGAGGGTGAAGCACTTGGCTTATGAGCAGACTTCTTAGCCATGGCCTTCTTCGGCTTATTTGCAAAAGCCTCAGCGGAGGTAGCAGCAGCAGCAGAGTCTTCATTAAATTTCCTCACTGCTTCTTTTGCCTGTTTGGTCAGTTTAGCCTGGCGCTTGGCCCATTCATCAGGATAGTCCTCACCGCGCTTGAGGCTAGTGGGATCTGCTATTTGGCCAGGTGTCAATGGAGGTCTTGGGCATGGAGGATTGAGAGCGAATTTCTTCATGTACTTGGGAGTAACATACCTGTACTCCCTCCATTCTCTTGCCCATCTCCTCTCTATCCGTTGTATGCGCACCTTGCGCTGATTTTTGTCCTCCTTGCCAAACTTGGCCTCATCAGGAGTGCAGTATTCTTTGTATATATCATCAGGGATCTCAAACGCTGTGTTGACCTCAGGCCTCTTTCCTCCCTTTTGTGGCTTCTTTCCATCATCCATTTTCTTCAGCTGAGGAATTTGGACAATTGAATTCTCTGAAGATGTATGCAACTTTTCTTCGAGGAACGCTGCAAATGAGTTAAGTTGATGAGAACCTAGTGATTCAGCAGCTAACATGGGTACCTGTGAATAGAGTATCGTTGCGAGGAATTTGGAGAGGTCATATGCGTTCTCAGAAGGTTTTGTGAAATGAACAAGTTTGAGGAATTTGACCAGATGAGTCTTGAAGAATTTCACTAAGCGTTCTTTGTCTTAGGTTCCAGAGTTGTATAGATTGAGAATCCACACAATTGAGGAATCTTGAATAAAAATGTAGCTTAGAGAAATGAATCAAGAACAGATGACATGTGAGGTGTTTAGTGTATGAGGATTTGAAGAATAAAACACCTTTGAAGATTTTGTAGAAAACATTCGAATCAAAGAGGGCAGTAAAAGTAATTTTTAATTACCCTGGACGAAGAACACGACGAACTGGGAAGTGTAGATGTGAAGTTCGTCAGTTCAGATCTTCCACGCCCTAACTTGGCAGAGGAAGACAGCTACAGCGGCGGCGGAGTGAAGACATCCGCGGCCGGCGCGAGTACGACGGCGACGAGGTCGAGGCAGTGAAGCTCTTCCTCACCGGCGACGATGAAGTAGCGTCGGCGCTAGGGTTTGAGAAGCTCGAGCTGGAGAGAGGTCGAGCGAAGTAAAAGTGAAGTGAAGAAGGGGAGGGGTATTTATAGTAGGAGTGAAAAACTGTTCGCCCGAAGAAATTGGACGAACGTGCCCCTGACCCTTCTCATTCACTTGACATGTGTCACCCACGTACTGAGAAGTGGAGATCGTGTGAGATCGTGGGTGAATTGATAAGTATTATCGTGGGATGTGGAACGGTTTGAGCGGCAAAAACGAAAATTTTGGATAAGATAAGTTTTAACGTTGCGTTCGCAAATTCTTCAGCTGACAAGGACACAGTGAAGATTTTGAACGAGTTTCAAATAGAACGCACATGAAGAATTTTTGAATAGAATGGGTTGAGTTTAGCATAGAGGGGGAAGGGTCCGATCACATTCACTTAGCAGAAAAAGCAACTTGAAGAATTAGCAATAAGTGAATGCTGTAGAGGACATAAACTCATATATATATATATAGCCAATGAAGAAGAACGATGGAAAAGGTGAAGACAATGCAAAGTTGAAGAAAATGAACAACTGGGGAATTTCAAAACTGAGGAAAAACTCAAATTGAAGATTTTCAACTTTTGGTGGTGGCGTGACCCACCATATAAGAATGATGATTTCAGACACCGCGTACAATTGTCGTAGGGCTCTGAGAATCAAATTCTTCGTTAATTTCTTCACACTTAGAGTGTTATTCTTCATTGATTGAAGAAAAACTTTTCTTCACGTGTTGCACATCTAAGTCATCAATTTTGCATAAGTGTTAGGATGAGTGTCCTTTTCGAAGATCATTCGAAGATTCTAAGATATTTAGCTCACACCGCAACTTGCTAAATCTCTTCTCATCCAAGGGCTTTGTGAAGATATCGGCTATGTGTTCTACAGTCTTCACATGCTCAATAGAAATGTCGCCCTTCAACACATGATCACGAAGAAAATGATGACGAATCTGAATGTGCTTTGTCTTCGAGTGCTGAACTGGATTGTGAGCAATCTTGATTGCACTCTCATTGTCACAGTAGAGAGGCACATTATTCATGTTCATGCCGTAGTCCTTGAGAGTTTGCTTCATCCATAGTAATTGAGCACAACAAGAACCAGCAGCAATATACCTGAAGTTGACTTGCGGTCCACACGATCACCAGCATAGACAGAGTCTGAATATCCAATGAGATCAAAAGTCGAGCCCTTGGGGTACCATAATCCTAGTGTTGGTGTGTGAGCTAGATATCGAAGAATATGCTTCACAGCCTTATGGTGTGATTCTTTCGGTGTAGCTTGAAATCAGGCACACATGCAAACACTAAGCATAATATCTGGCCTAGATGCACATAAGTACAATAAAGAACCAATCATGGAGCGGTATACCTTTTGATTGAAGTCAATACCATTTTCATCAGTGCATAGATGGCCATTTGTGGGCATTGGAATTTTGACCCCTTTGCAATCTTGCATGCCGAGTTTCCTCAGTGCATCCTTGAGGTACTTCTCCTGAGATATGAATATGCCATTGCGCTGTTGACGAATTTGAAGACCTAAGAAGAATTTCAATTCTCCCATCAGAGACATTTGATATTCTTCACTCATCATATAGGCAAATTCATCACTGTAATGTTGGTCGGTACAACCAAAGATAATATAATCAACATAAATTTGGCACACAAACAATTCACCATCATAAGATTTAGTGAAAAGAGTAGGGTCAAGTGAACCGGGTTTGAAGCCTTTCTTCATGAGGAATTCCTTCAAAGTATCATACCATGCCCGAGGGGCCTGCTTGAGGCCATAGAGGGCCTTATTGAGTCTGAAGACTTTGTCAGGATGCTTTGGATCTTCAAAACCTGGGGGTTGAGCAACATATACTTCTTCCTCAAGCTTACCATTGATGAATGTACTTTCCACATCCATTTGATATAAAGTGATATCATGATGGTTAGCATAAGCAAGTAATATGCGAATAGCCTCAAGTCTAGCAACAGGTGCAAAAGTTTCATCGAAATCAATTCCTTCAACATGTGTGTAGCCTTGAACTGCAAGTCGTGCCTTATTCCTCACCACAAGGCCATTTTCATATTGCTTGTTGCGGTAGATCCACTTTGTGCCAATGATATTGTGCTTGCGAGGATCTGGACGTTTGACCAGTTCCCAGACGTTGTTGAGCTCGAAATGATGTAATTCTTCTTGCATAGCTTGAATCCACTCAGGCTCCAGAAATGCTTCATCTACCTTAGTGGGCTCTGTGATAGAGACAAAAGCAAAGTGCCCACAAAAGTTAGACAAATGTGAAGCTCTTTAGCGTGTGAGAGGACCTGGTGCTTCAATGTCGTCCATGATTTTCTCAATTTGCACTTCGTTTGCAATGCGAGGATGAGCTGGTTGTCGTCGAGGAATTTGATCAGCATTTTCTTCAGCACCATTTTCTTCAGGTGCATCAGCTCGACGTTCTTCACGTTCTGGAATGAATTCTTCAGCAGATTCTTCGGTAGGGATGACATCCTCAGTAGCCTTGAACTTGATAGTTTCCTCAGGTGTCGGTTCATCTATCACAGAAGGTAGGTGCTCTCTTTGCGAGCCATTAGTTTCATCGAACCGCACATCTACAGTTTCAACAACCTTGTGAAGAACGTTGTTGAAGACTCTGTAGGTGTGCGAGTCCTTTCCGTAAACAAGCATAAAACCTTCATGTGCTTTCGGTGCAAATTTTGAGTTGTGATGAGGATCTCTAATCCAACATTTAGCACCGAAGACTTTGAAATAACTCACATTGGGTTTCTTGTCAGTGAGGAGTTCATAGGCAGTCTTCTTGAAGAATTTGTGAAGATATACTCTATTGATGATGTGGCACGCAGTATCAATTGCCTCAATCCAGAAACGACGAGGCGTCTTGTATTCATCAAGCATAGTGCAAGCCATCTCAGCAAGAGTCCTGTTCTTGCGCTCCACGACGCCATTCTGCTGAGGGGTATAAGGAGCAGATAACTCATGAGTAATACTGAGTTCATCAAGATAGTCATCAAGACCAGAATTCTTGAACTCAGTTCCATTGTCACTTCTGATGTGCTTGATCTTCACACCAAAGTTGGTTGAAGCCCTCAAAGAAAATCATTTGAAGACTTCTTGCACTTCATGTTTGTAAGTGACAATCTGCACCCATGTGTAACGAGAGTAATCATCAACAATAACAAAGCCATATTGAGATGCATCATTTGAAACTGCAGAATAATGATTAGGACCAAAAGGATCCATGTGAAGCAATTCAAATGGTCGAGTAGTAGTCATGATAGTCTTTGCTGGATGCTTGGCCTTGGTCATATTTCCAGCTTCACAGGCTCCGCACAAGTGATCCTTGAGGAATTTGACGTTCTCAATGCCAATGACATGCTTCTTCTTCGCAAGCGTGTGCAAATTCCTCATGCCTGCATGACCAAGTCGTCGATGCCATAGCCAGCCTTCTGAAGCTTTTGCAAGTAGGCATACGGCTGGTTGAAGTCCTGTAGAGAAATCAACAATATACAAGTCTCCTCTCCTAAAGCCTTCGAAGACTTTGGAATTCTCAGCTTCCAAGACCACAACACAATGATACTTGCCAAGGACAACAACCATATCAAGATCACAAAGCATTGAGACA
Source organism: Triticum aestivum (assembly GCF_018294505.1). Lineage (NCBI taxonomy): Eukaryota > Viridiplantae > Streptophyta > Magnoliopsida > Poales > Poaceae > Triticum > Triticum aestivum. Next base: position 222,050,958 of record NC_057811.1, on the reverse strand, counting down.
GACATGAGGTTGTATCCTAAGGACTCGACAAGCATGACCTTGTCCATGTGTCGATCCCTTGTGATCGCAACCTTACCTAGACCCAATACCTTGCTTTTTCCTTTGTCTGCGAAGATGATATGCTTCAGATGCGATGGAGATAAGGGAGCATCCATCAATAGATTCTTGTCACCGGTCATGTGATTTGTACATCCACTATCGAGGACCCACTCAGTGGCTTTGGGTTGATCATCCTGCAGATGAATTAGTGCAGCTTACGAACTCATATACTTCATCAGTGAAGAATATGACATCACAATTCATCAGATAAATTTCATCAAGCATTAGAACAGATAGAGCATAGTGAGGATGTGAGAAATGAGGGTTCATTTCTTCATGATTAGCCTGCGTCCTTTCAGGCAATCTCAGGTCTCCAGCAAATTCTTCAGATGTTTACGCACGTCTGGAGACCTGACCCTGCAGAAGAAATTAGTTCTTTTTCTTCACCACCCACATCTGAAGGGGTGGCAAAGAGTTCATCACTCTGCGAGCTCCATACGAGAAAGGTGGCATAGAAGCCAGTCCATTTCGTTTCACATAAGAGGAGTTAGGATAAGCATATGAATCAGCAGAGAAATTCTTCGAGGACTTATGAACATAATGGTTTGAAGAATAATGCACATATTCATAGCCCTTAACTCTTCCCTGCGAAACAGAGGTGTTAGCATGATGATGTTCATATGAGGACTTTGATCCTTTTGAGGAATTTGATCCACGTGAGGAATTTGGTCCGTATGAGGACTTGGATCCATATGAAGAATTTGGTCCATATGAAGAATTTGATCTGGGGTTCCTATTCTTCACTGGTGGTGTCATGATGACATTCACCTAAAGATTTTCAAGGCATCTTTTGGGAACCCAGATTTTCTTCATAGGGGAACCGTTCCTGCAGTCAGTGCCAATATATCTAGCAAATACTTCACCATTCTGATTTTTGAACAGTTTATAGTTGGAGTCAAATGACTCATCAGCAGAATGAGGAGAATCACATCTAAAGCTAGATAGATTAGATGGATCTACTGGAGGTCCCTTTGCAGCAACCCATGAAGTTTTGGGGTACTGCTCAGGCTTCCAATAAGTTCCATCAGCATTGATTTTCCTCTCAAAGGCAATACCCTCTTTCCTAGGGTTCCTGTTGAGGATCTGCTTTTTAAGCACATCACAAAGAGTCTGGTGCCCTTTGAGGCTTTTGTACATGCCTGTCATGTACAATTCCTTCAGCCCTGCATCATCAGTGATACTAGCAATGTCCTCAGATGAGGAATTAGTGATAGCAGAGACAGTTGAAGAATTTGTAGCATTAGAAGCATTTGAACATTCAGGTGAAGAATTAGCAGATTCACGTTCAATGCACTTCAAACATGGAGGAACAAATTCTTCCTGAGCAGCACTGATTTGTTGAGCAAGTAATGAATCGCGCTCCTCCTGAAGATCTTCATAACTCACTCTTAGCTTTTCAAGATCTTGCTTTCTTTGAAGAAATTCATAAGAAAGCTTCTCATGATCAGATAAGAGAGTGTTATGATGACCTTAAAGGTTGTCAAACCTAGACTGAAGTCTCTGAAGATTTACAGTCAAGGTTTTAGTGCGATCCATTTCTTCACCCAACATATCATCACTTTTGTCTAGCATGTTTTGAACCTTTTCAAAAGCCTTTTGTTGTTTCACAGCAATCTTAGCAAGTTTAGAGTAGCTTGGCTTGAGGTTTTCATTAGATTCATTCTCACTAGATTCAGAGGAGGTATATTTGAGTACCTTGGCACCCTTTTCCATGAAGCAATAGGTGGGAGCGTTGTCATCATTGCCTTCATCAGCCTTGTTGGTGAAGCCATTTTCTTCAGAGTTGAAGACAGACTTGCTGACGAATGCAGTAGCGAGAGATAGACTCGCCACACCAGACTCAGACTCCTCAGATGCCTCCTCTTCCTCATGTTCCTCAGATTCAGCTTCAGAGTACATTTCCTTGCCAATGAATGCCCGAGCCTTCTTGGAGCTGCTCTTCCTGTGAGATGAAGACTTCAAGGATTTTGATGATGAAGATTTTGAAGATTTCTTCTTCTTCTTCGCATCATCAGAACTGTAATCCTTGTATTGCTTCTTCTTTGATTCCTTTTCCTACTGAGGACAATCTTGAATGTTGTGACCAGGTTTCTTGCATTTGTGGCATAGCCTCTTCTTGTAGTCACTGGATGAGGAATCATTGCTCCTTGAGGGTTTTCCAAAGCGACCACGTCTTGAGAACTTCTGAAATTTCTTCACGAGCAGTGCTAGTTCATGGCTCAGTTCTTCAGGATCGCCAAGGCTGCTGCCAGAATCTTCATCTTCAGACTCAGAAACTGCCTTGGCCTTCAGGGCACGTGATCTGCCATAGCTCGAGCCATAGAGATCTCTCTTCTCAGGAAGTTGGAACTCATGAGTGTTTAGCCTCTCGAGGATATCAGTGGGATCAAGTGACTTGTAATCTCCACGTTCTTGTATCATTAGTGCCAGAGTATCAAATGAGGAATCAAGCGATCTCAGCAATTTCTTCACCACCTCATGGTCGGTGATGTCAGTGGCACCAAGTGCTTGAAGCTCATTTGAGATGTCAGTGAGGCGATCGAAGGTTTGTTGAACATTTTCATTGTCGAGTCTTTTGAAGCGGTTCAAGATATTGTGAAGAACGTCAACTCGAGAGTCACGCTGTGTTGAGACTCCTTCATTGACTTTGGACAGCCTATCCCAGATAAGCTTAGCAGTTTCCAAAGCACTCACTCTAACATACTGTCCTTTGCTCAGATGGCCACATATGATATTCTTCGCTTGAGAATCGAGTTGCTTGAATCTCTTCACATAAGCAGCATTTAGAGAAGGTGTGACTGAGGGAACACCATTTTCCACAACATACCAGAGATCGTTATCAATTGCCTCAAGATGCATTCGCATCTTATTCTTCCAATAGGGGTAGTCCGTCCCATCAAAGGTAGGACACCCAGCAGAGACCTTGATCATACCTGTGGTCGACATAATTAAAACTCCAGGCGGTTAAACCAAAATCACATAGAACAAGGGAGTACCTTGCTCTGATACCAATTGAAAGTGCGTTATATCGACTAGAGGGGGGGTGAATAGGCGATTTTTATGAATTCTTCACTGAGGAATTTGCGGGTGAAGAAATTCCTTAGTGAAGAACTACTTGCAGCAGAATAAGTACTCAAAAGTAAACATAACAGAACACAAGCATAGTCATCATGATGAAATGAAGACGAGCACAGAGTACAGAAAGTGTAAACACAAGATAACACAGGATGAAGACAAACAGACTGAAGAATTTGAACTAAGGAAATTGGGAAAGTCTTTAGTCAAAGTCTTCAAACACAGATATGAACAAGTGTACAACACAGTTATGAGGAAATGAAAGAGTTGAGGTAATAGAACCAGTAAGCTTGGTGAAGACAATGATTTGGTAGACCAGTTCCAACTGTTGTCTCAGTTGTACGTCTGGTTGGAGCGGCTAGGTATTTAAACCTGAGGACACACAGTCCCGGACACACAGTCCTCACCGTATTCTCCTTGAGCTAAGGTCACACTGACCTCGCCCAATCACTCGTGGTAAGTCTTCAGGTGACTTCCAAACCTTCACAGACTCGGTCACTTGGCGATCCACAATTTCTCTTGGATGCTCTAGACCATGACGCCTAACCGTCTGGAAGAAGCACAGTCTTCAAAGGTAACAAGCGTCGGATCCATGCAGGATCAATCTCTTCAGTGATGCTCAATCACTTTGGGTTTGTAGGTGTTTGGGTTTGGATTTTCCTCACTCGATGATTTTCACTCAAAGTCCTCCGAGGATGGGATGCTCTCAATTGACAAGTGTCAGTTTCTCTCGGAGCAGCCAACCAGCTAGTGGTTGTAGGGGGCGGTTATTTATAGCCTAGGGAGCAGCCCGACATGATAAGACATAAATGCCCTTCAATGATATGACCGTTAGGTGGGTAGATATTTGGGGACAGCTGGCACAAGGCACAGCAACGGTCGGAAATTTGAGTATCAAATTCCTCAAGGCTATCATGTTCCTCACAGTGTAGACAATCCGCACTGGCGAATTTCTAACTCCTCAGTCAGAACAAATTCCTCAGAGACCAGAAGAACTTTGTCTCTATCACTGAAGAATATGACTGAACTGTATGAGATTTCCAATGGCTTCACTCGAAGGGATTGGTAGGTGTAGGATTTCGAGTTGAGCATCACATGGAAATTTTTCCGTAGTATTTCCTCGACCCCCTTTAACAGTACGGTGTTTCCTATGACTCAAGAAAGCGAAAAACGAAACTACGAAAACAAAAGTCTTCACACTTCATGTTCCTCGTATGAATACCAAGTCTTCAGGTCACACCAATTTCTTCACTTTCAAAGTCTTCAGGAAGTCTTCAGAAATCCAAAGTCTTCAATCAAAGATATTCATTTTTAGGGGTCGACTTTCTCTGTAAATATCAAACTCCTCATAGACTTATAGACCTATGTACACTCATAAACACATTAGTCCCTTAACCTATAAGTCTTCAATACACCAAAATCACTAAGGGGCACTAGATGCACTTACAGGTAGTGATATTAAAGTTGTGCTAGTTGAGTAGTTGTGAATTTGAGAAATACTTGTGTTGAAGTTTGCAAATCCCGTAGCATGCACGTATGGTAAACATTGTGTAACCAATTTGAAACATGAGGTGTTCTTTGATTGTCCTCCTTATGAGTGGTGGTCGGGGACGAGCGATGGTCTTTTCCTACCAATCTATCCCCCTAAGAGCATGCGCGTAGTGCTTGGTTTTTGATGACTTGTAGATTTTTGCAATAAGTATGTGAGTTCTTTATGACTAATGTTGAGTCCTTGGATTATACGCATTCTTACCCTTCCATCATTGCTAGCCTCTTCGGTACCGTGCATTGCCCTTTCTCACCTTGAGAGTTGGTGCAAACTTCGCCGGTGCATCCAAACCCCGTGATACGATACGCTCTATCACACATAAACCTCCTTATATCTTCCTCAAAACAGCCACCATACCAACCTATTATGGCATTTCCATAGCCATTCCGAGATATATTGCCATGCAACTTTCCACCGTTCCGTTTATCATGACACGTTCATCATTGTCTTATTGCCTTGCATGATCATGTAGTTGACATCGTATTTGTGGCAAAGCCACCATGCATATTATTTCATAAGTGTCACTCTTGATTCATTGCCCATCCCGGTACACCGCCGGAGGCATTCATATAGAGTCATACTTTGTTCTAGTATCGAGTTGTAATCATTGAGCTGTAAATAAATAGAAGTGTGATGATCATCATTCATAGAGCATTGTCCCAAAAAAAGAGAAAGGCCAAAAGAAAAAAAGAAAGGCCCAAAAAAAGAAAATAAAATAAAAAGGGGCAATGCTACTATCATTTTTTCCACACTTGTGCTTCAAAGTAGCACCATGATCCTTATGATAGATAGTCTCTTGTTTTGTCACTTTCATATACCAGTGGGAATTTTTCGTTATAGAACTTGGCTTGTATATTCCAACAATGGGCTTCCTCAAATGCCCTAGGTCTTCGTGAGCAAGCAAGTTGGATGCACACCCACTTAGTTTCTTTTGTTGAGCTTTCATACATTTATAGCTCTAGTGCATCCGTTGCATGGCAATCCCTACTCCTCACATTCACATCAATTGATGGGCATCTCCATAGCCCGTTGATTAGCCGCGTTGATGTGAGACTTTCTCCTTTTTTGTCTTCTCCACATAATCCCCGTCATTATATTCTATTCCACCCATAGTGCTTTATCCATGGCTCACGCTCATGTATTGCGTGAAAGTTGAAAAAAGTTTGAGATTACTAAAGTATCAAACAATTGATTGGCTTGTCATCGGGGTTGTGCATGATGAGAGCATTCTTGTGTGACGAAAATGGAGCATGACCAAACTATATGATATTGTAGGGATGAACTTTCTTTGGCCATGTTATTTTGAGAAGACATAATTGCTTAGTTAGTATGCTTGAAGTATTATTACTTTTATGTCAATATTAAACTTTTATCTTGAATCTTTTGAATCTGAACATTCATACCACAATTAAGAGGGTTACATTGAAAATTATGCCAAGTAGCATTCCACATCAAAAATTCTGTTTTTATCATTTACCTACTCAAGGACGAGCAGGAATTAAGCTTGGGGATGCTTGATACGTCTCCAACGTATCTATAATTTTGTATTGTTCCATGCTATATTATATTCTGTTTTGGATGTTTATTGGGCTTTATTATACACTTTTAAATTATTTTTGGGATTAACCTATTAACCGGAGGCCCAGCCCAAATTGTTGTTTTTTGCCTATTTCAATGTTTCGCAGAAAAAGAATATCAAACGGAGTCCAAACGGAATGAAACCTTCGGGAACGTGATTTTCGGAACAAACGTGATCCAGAGGACTTGGAGTGGACGTCAAGCAACAGACGAGGAAGCCACGAGGTAGGGGGGCGCGCCTACCCCCCTGGGCGCGCCCTCCACCCTCGTGGGCCCCTCGTGGCTCCACCGACCTACTTCTTCCTCCTATATATACCTACGTACCCCCAAACCATCAGAGGCATCCATGAAAACCTAATTCCACCCCCGCAACATTCTATACCCGTGAGATCTCATCTTGGGGCCTTTTCCGGCGTCCTGCCGGAGGGGGCATTGATCACGGAGGGCTTCTTCATCAACACCATAGCCTCTCCGATGATGTGTGAGTAGTTTACCTTAGACCTTCTGGTCCATAGATATTAGCTAGATGGCTTCTTCTCTCTCTTTGGATCTCAATACAAAGTTCTCCTCGATTCTCTTGGAGATCTATTTGATGTAACTCTTCTTTTGCGGTGTGTTTGTCGGGACCGATGAATTGTGGGTTTATGATCAAGTTTATCTATGAACAATATTTGAATCTCCTCTGAATTCTTTTATGTATGATTGGTTATCTTTGCAAGTCTCTTCGAATTATCAGTTTGGTTTGGCCTACTAGATTGATCTTTCTTGCAATGGGAGAAGTGCTTAGCTTTGGGTTCAATCATGCGGTGTCCTTTCCCAGTGACAGCAGGGGCAGCAAGGCGCGTATTGTATTGTTGCCATCGAGGATAAAAAGATGGGGTTTATATCATATTGCATGAGTTTATCCCTCTACATCATGTCATCTTGCTTAAAGCATTACTCTGTTCTTATGAACTTAATACTCTAGATGCATGCTGGATAGCGGTCGATGTGTGGAGTAACAGTAGTAGATGCAGAATCGTTTCGGTCTACTTGTCGCGGATGTGATGCCTATATACATAATCATACCTAGGTATTCTCATAACTATGCTCAATTCTATCAATTGCTCGACAATAATTCGTTCACCCACCGTAATACTTATGCTCTTGAGAGAAGCCACTAGTGAAACCTATGGCCCCCGGGTCTATTTTCCATCATATTATTCTTCCAACACTTAGCTATTTTTATTGCCATTTATTTTACTTTGCATCTTTATTTCTCTTTATCATAAAAATACCAAAAATATTATCTTGTCATATCTATCAGATCTCACTCTCGTAAGTGACCGTGAAGGGATTGACAACCCCTTTATCGCGTTGGTTGCGAGGTTCTTATTTGTTTGTGTAGGTGCGTGGGACTCGAGCATGGTCTCCTACTAGATTGATACCTTGGTTCTCAAAAACTGAGGGAAATACTTACGCTACTTTACTGCATCACCCTTTCCTCTTCAAGGGAAAACCAACGCAGTGCTCAAGAGGTAGCATTCCCTATGCTTCAGCCATAGGCTCTATCATGTATGCAATGCTGTGTACCAGACCTGATGTGTGCCTTGCTATCAGTTTAGTAGGGAGGTACCAAAGTAATCCAGGAGTGGATCACTGGACAGCGGTCAAGAACATCCTGAAATACCTGAAAAGGACTAAGGATATGTTTCTCGTTTATGGAGGTGACAAAGAGCTCGTCGTAAATGGTTACGTCGATGCAAGCTTTGACACTGATTCGGATGACTCTAAGTCACAAACCGGATACGTGTTTATATCGAACGGTGGAGGTGTCAGTTGGTGCAGTTCTAAGCAAAGCGTCGTGGTGGGATCTACGTGTGAAGCGGAGTACATAGCTGCTTCGGAAGCAACAAATGAAGGAGTCTGGATGAAGGAGTTCATATCTGATCTAGGTGTCATACCTAGTGCATCGGGTCCAATGAAAATCTTTTGTGACAATACTGGTGCAATTGCCTTGGCAAAGGAATCCAGATTTCACAAGAAAACCAAGCACATCAAGAGACGCTTCAATTCCATCCGCGATCAAGTCAAGGAGGGAGACATATAGATTTGCAAGATACATACAGATCTGAATGTTGCAGACCCATTGACTAAGCCTCTCTCACGAGCAAAACATGATCAGCACCAAGACTACATGGGTGTTAGAATCATTACTGTGTAATCTAGATTATTGACTAGTGCAAGTGGGAGACTGAAGGAAATATGCCCTAGAGGCAATAATAAAGTTGTTATTTATATTTCCTTATATCATGATAAATGTTTATTATTCATGCTATAATTGTATTAACCGGAAACTTAATACATGTGTGAATACATAGACAAACAGACTGTCACTAGTATGCCTCTACTTGACTAGCTCGTTGAATCAAAGATGGTTAAGTTTCCTAGCCATAGACATGAGTTGTCATTTGATTAACGGGATCACATCATTAGAGAATGATGTGATTGACTTGACCCATTCCGTTAGCTTAGCACTTGATCGTTTAGTATATTGCTATTGCTTTCTTCATGACTTAGACATGTTCCTATGACTATGAGATTATGCAACTCTTGAATACCGGAGGAACACTTTGTGTGCTACCAAACGTCACAACGTAACTGGGTGATTATAAAGGTGCTCTACAGGTGTCTCCGATGGTACTTGTTGAGTTGGCATAGCTCGAGATTAGGATTTACCATGGTGAATCTAGGTATTGAGATACCTCTCCGACAATCGGAGTGATAAATCCTTATCTCGATATATGCCAACTCAACAAGTACCTTCGGAGACACCTGTAGAGCACCTTTATAATCACCCAGTTACGTTGTGACGTTTGGTAGCACACAAAGTGTTCCTCCGATATTCGGGAGTTGCATAATCTCATAGTCATAGGAACATGTATAAGTCATGAAGAAAGCAATAGCAACATACTAAACGATCAAGTGCTAAGCTAATGGAATGGGTCAAGTCAATCACATCATTCTCCTAATGATGTGATCCCGTTTATCAAATGACAACTCATGTCTATGGTTAGGAAACTTAACCACCTTTGATCAACAAGCTAGTCAAGTAGAGGCATACTAGTGACATTCTGTTTGTCTATGTATTCACACATGTACTAAGTTTCTAGTTAATACAATTCTAGCATGAATAATAAACATTTATCATGATATAAGGAAATATAAATAACAACTTTATTATTGCCTCTAGGGCATATTTCCTTCAGTCTCCCGCTTGCACTATAGTCAATAATCTAGTTCACATTGCCATGTGATTTAACACCACTAGTTCACATCACTATGTGATTAACACCCATAGTTCACATCGCCATGTGACCAACACTCAAAGGGTTTACTAGATTTAGTAATCTAGTTCACATCGCTATGTGATTAACACCCAAAGAGTACTAAGGTGTGATCATGTTTTGCTTGTGAGAGAAGCTTAGTAAACGAGTATGTCACATTCAGATCTGTATGTATTTTGCAAATTTCTATGTCTATAATGCTCTACACGGAGCTACTTTAGCTAATTGCTCCCACTTTAAATATGTATCCAGATTGAGACTTAGAGTCATCTGGATCAGTGTCAAAGCTTGCATCGACGTAACCTGATGTAGGGTGGAACCCTAGATGGCCGATCTTTCACGAAAGGAGCGGATCCCTACGAAGAACGTGATGAACACGAGGGGAAACACGAGGTAGACATGAGGGGAACACGAGAGAAATCACTCAACCAACAAGAATAGATCACACATGCGCTAGATCGATGAACACAAAGGTAAGATACAAGATCCAAAGTCAACAACGGACGATACAAACGGTAACCCATTCTTCTCCATGAGGAGGTCTTGAATCCACGAGGGGATCTTCCCGTGAGGGGGTCTTGAATCCAAGGTGGATCTTCTCCGTAGAGGGGCCGCAGTCTCTCTCATGGAGTAGATCCGATATGGATGAGCAAAGCTCTTTCTCTAAATGAGCTAATCCTTTGCTAACCCTAACTAGGAGGAGGTGGGGGAGTATATATAGCCTAAGGGACGAAGGGGTACATGGGCCTCGGCCCAGATGCGCTGCACACAGGCAGAGGGGGCCGGATGTCCGAGCGACGGGCCGGATGTCCGGGCCTTCCCGAGACGCCGGATGTCCGGGCGCTGGGGCCGGATGTCCGGGCTGGCAGGGTCCAGCTTCTGTGATGGCGCGCCGGATTTCCGGGAGCTAGGCCGGATGTCCGGCGGCTCGCAACGGGCCGGATGTCTGGGCCTGGGGGCCGGATGTCCGGGCTGACTTGGTTCAGCTTCGGGTGTCTTCTGTGATGGGCGCCGGATTTCCGGGCTGGTGCCGGATGTCCGGGCTTGCGGGAGGGGCCGGATGTCCGGGCCGGGGCCGGGGCCGAATGTCCGGGTCCTGTAGCCTTTCTTCGGTTCCTCTCGTCGTGCTCCTTCATCCTTGTACTTGGGGACTTGTCCATCATTCCGAGCATCTCCGAGAGGGTCTCCTTGGTACATAGGCATGTGTAGTGTCCTTGCATTAGGTAGCAACCATGTCTCACATGAATGGAAAGGAGAAACATTTAGGAGCGGGTTCACCTTAGGTCCAATGGCATAGGCTCGAGTGTACATGGGGATGATCGTAGGATGCTCCACATCATCTCCCCTCCCTTGGGAAAGATCCGACCTCGGATCGAAATCCTCATCACCATGGAAACGGTTGTCGTGGACGGACTTGTAATTGGACGGAGTGGAAGTCATGGTTCAATCCAAGTACTCCAAGGTGTCTCCGGAGTGGTATACATGCAAAGAGAGCAAACACAAGCGGCACTCAGAAATACAATGGTTAGCGCACACAAGGTGTCCATCATGTAAGAATGAGTCCGCGAGGCAAGGTTGTTCATGACAAAGCACATGAAGCTTAGCAAGATGATATGGAATGAGATGTAAAGCATTCATGGGAGCAAAAGCATTCATTGTGCACAAAAATGTGTTGTGAATATGATCAATGCAACCACGGTGCAAAATGATGTCATAGTGAGACGGTTGATCAATAGCATGAATATGGCAATGGATGCTCAATATGATTATGTTATCATGCAATTGATGGTAGGCAATATGATCATGATGTATGAATATGCCATCAAGAAGGATCACAACAAATTTGCCAAGAAAATGCACAAGCTCATATATCATGGATGACATGGGAATAGGTGCAACAAGACAAGCATAATGTGTGTCAATCCATGCATAAGATGCAAATTTGTCATGGGTGGTGTTGTACCATAGCTCGATGCCGTGGTAGAAGTGTTGGTCTGGTGGTGCATCCACTAAGTCCGAGCACTCCTCAACTTGAAGGTCCATAGGGTCCATCTTCAATGTCGGTCCTCCGTTCATGAGATGTATCATGTATAAAACAAGAAGGAAACAACAATGAAAGAATGACCCATCCAACATGCGTATTTGAGAATGGCTCAAAGGGAAGGAGTTCACCTTTAGTAGTTTCTCAAGGGTGATGGAGTTGCGCATCATGTATGCCTTCTCATAACCAAAATGTTTCATGATCGTACCGCCTTGTGAATCCTTCAAAACGAAAGAACATGACAAACACTCGGAAAAACAAATGAGGTTAGCGTAAATGCAAAACCTAGCATTCGTGTGGTAAGATACCCAACAAGTGTATGCATCATGCTCAACATAAGAAAGTACAACGGTGTAGTTCATGGTATGGAGGCGTATGATGCGAGAACAACCAAATACAATAGGCTCAATGAAACAAGCATGCTGCACAAGTAACATGTCCAAGTCTCCATGATCAATAAGCATAGCAAGTTGGCACTCAATACAAGGTGATATGAGAGATGCAACTAATGGAGACAAGAGACAATGATCAAGACAAATCAAGTGAGAGGCATGAATATATATGTCATCAACCCAAGAAAGCGAGTAAGAATGGAACATGGGTGATGCAACAAAGCAAGCAATCATATTGATCAAGTCAAACAAGCTAGTAGTGCGAAGATGCAACATACTAGAAGGAATCATGGCAAGCATGTCATGTGTGCAAATAGTGGGCATAAATAATTCACAAGACATATCACAAACATGAAAGCAAGATATGAGCAATATATCATCAATGTATTGGCAAGAAGTCCTATGTAAATAGCAATGGAACATCATGACTCTCCCAACACAAGAATTGACAATAGCATGAGGCACATGATAAACATGGCAATAGCAACAAGGATCTCCACCAAACATGCAAATACACATAGGAGTAGCATAATGGTGAATCATGGGTAGATGCAAGCAAGGGTCACAATTGCATGGCAAAATCATAGAAAGAGGCATAGCATGCAAAGTGAACACGGGAAAATGGACATAACGTAACAAGTGATATATAGCCCAAAGCCGTGTGAGAGCCAAGTAAAAGGAATGCGCGAAGGGAATGGTGGGAAGGACAATCCACGGGATCCCAAGTCATCTTTGCTCTCAAGAGCTCGTTTCGTCAACTCATGGGATTGTGAGGTTGACGAGTGTTCATAAGTACCTACACAAAACAAAGACAAAGGGAAAATTTTGTGTGCGTGGTAGATGTACACATCATCCATCGTGATGCATACGTGCTTGTGTCGATTAGCACAAAATATCCAATGCTCAAATAAATGAGATGCGTGATATAGAAACATGTCATCCATCATGAGAGGTTTGTTATTATGTATAGCATAATGGAGACTCAAATTGTGTAATTCATCACTAGTGAGATCTAGAGCATTGTTATGAATGGAATGCATATGGTGCAGACAATTATGGGAATCATGCAAAGTATGGAATGCCTCAAAATCTCCTAATATGTATGAGGAAACTATGGGGGTCTCCTCATGAGCATTTGTAGAAACATCACATGGAGAATATTGATAACATCCAAAACAATTCATATTTGGAACAATGTGATCATGGCATGGTATAGTAGATGAATTGCGCAAATCATGTAAAGGAAGTATAGCAATATCATCACATGAAAAACAAAAGCCAATGACCATCATCTCGTCATCTATGCCGTAAGTGCAAATGGGATGTATTTTAATGGGGCATGCATAGTCACTATGTTGAGATTGAAATGAAACAATCTGGGAGATCTCACTCATAGCATATGACAAGTTCAAAGGATTGTCAAACATGAAGTGACCAATAGAATTTTCACATGATATCCTATGGAGCATAGCATCACAACTAGGCAACTCAACATGCTCATCATCATATTCATCATAAATGGGTAAGTCATGACATGAAGAAGTCGCACTAGCATGAAGCATGGTAATAGGTGTGTCATCATCATGCAAACAATTATTGGTGATATAGTCCACTAGTGGGACAAGAGAAGCACCATCACCTATGTTACCTTTGGAGCGTAGCTCATGTGTTGTAGGTAAGGTTGCAACTTGATGGTACCATGTGGGGGGTTCATTATTGTCCACCATGGCCATCGTCGTCTCCATTGGAGGTATGGACTCATCTTGGATAGGCATGTCGTCATGTCGGAGACCTAGCACCAAAGAAAACACACTCGGAGTAGAGGTTAAGTCGTTAGAAATCATAGTGGTCTCACGTGCCATGTCAACTACCTCACTCACTAAGTGTTGTGGCTCACTCACTCCCGGTAAGATGCTCACACTCATATGGTTGGTGGAGTCACTCAAATGGCACTCAACCTCACATAGGATGTGTGGCATGCTCTCATGTGTGGGGCTAGTGGTGGTCACACTCATCCTCTCATAGGAAATGCACTCAATGTCATATATGGTGGAGTCACTCATGTCACTCATGGCTGGGTGGCTCTCCTCACATGGCAATTGGGTCATCTCATGATATGTGGGTGTCGGAGAGATGTTGGTGCAAATGTCTCCATGCTCAACTCCTATCGCCGCCTTGGTTGAAGGGATAGTCCCATGCTCAACCTTCTTTTCGTCGTCTTGTTGTTGGAGGCCCATATGATGTGGCACCTCGTAGCTCGTCTCCATGACCGAAGGGAAATTTCCCATGCTCGGCCATCTTCTTTGAGGGACTTCCAAAGATGGAAGTGTCGCCCTCGCTCGTAGGTGGTCGCCTTGTTGTTGAAGATGTTGATGTAGGCGAACTCATGGGAAGTAGGCGAAGATGTCGTACGTCCAAAGGCGGAGATGCCTTGAGAACACTTGGCGAAGATGCCGAAGTGGTTGGTGTAGCCGTAGCTCCGTTTTGGTGGTGCTTGTCTCGCGGTCTTCTCTTGTGCTCATGAAGCTTGGACTTGGCGTGAAGTAGAGCTTGTTGGCACTTGTGCATTTGCGCTTGTGGAGCATCTTCATGTTGATGGTGTCGTTGTCGTACTTGAGCTCGTAGTAGATGGCGTTCGTCGTCGTCGTGCACATGATGCTTGGAGGTGACTTGCCCTTCATGACGATGTGGATCACGAACGTGATGGTGGTCGCCATGTAGATGTGGACGTGGACGACTTGCGCTTGCGTCTCGTGGGCGCTCCGAAGATGATCGCCTTGCTCGCCGCCGCCTTGAGGATGATGAAGGGGAAGAAGACTTGTAGTCGGCCACCATGTCGCGTAGTTGATCCTTTAGCTCGCCCAACTTGGTGTCGATGTAGTCCCTTTTCCTTGCTTCGGAGTGTCGTATGTCAATGGCGAGGTTGTCGAGGCGCTCTCGCAAGGTAGATTGTGCACCTTGCATTTCGTGTTGTATCTGAAGATGGACATTTTGGTGATGTAGTTGTTCGCGCCGTCGTTGTTGTCGAAGACCGGAGATGAAATGCCTTGCCTATCCATCACAAGACTCGAGCAAATATAAGTGGGAGAAAGAGAAGAACTATACCAAATGTACCTTGACCGATGTTGAAAATGGATCAATGATCACTCAATGTGTAACAAGGAAATGGCACAATTGGTACCAATTCTTGTCGGTTTCTCACACCTACACAAGTAAGGCTTATAGTGGAGCTCGGTGAGGATAGTGGCACAAAAAATTTGATGCAAAATGTTAGCAAGAGTCAATAATATTGAAAAAGATTCAAAAATTTGCAAGTGAAACAAGTAGACTAATAGCAAAGAATGGCACACGGAAACACACACACGGATAGATAAATGGGGTCGTGCAACCAAGGAAATGAGCACAAAATGTGGAGTCCACGGAAAACGCTCGTGTTGCACAACTCAAGAGAGACGCTAGCACGATTTCTCAATAGGCGGATACAACACTTGTGCGCAACCTATGATATGCAAAATGGATAAACTTCTATCCCAAGTTTGCTATGTATGTATGGTTCCCGGTGTTTCTCTCAAGATGATCCAAGATGATCGGATATGACAATCTTATGTGCAATGTGGTATGATGCAATGGCACTTGCTTACAAGCTTCTTTGCCCTTCTCTTTTGCTTAAAAGCTTATTCTTTTTTTTGTATGTATGGCCATTTTGCAAAATGCACAAACCAAGATAGCAATAGTGTGTATGCGGGAACAAACTTATGACACAAGAGATGATATGATACCAATATGGTATGGTATGTATGCTATGGGAAGTATGATCACTAATGTGCACAAGTAACGTTGCCGGCAATACTCAAATGGCTAGTCTCGATAGGCAAGTGACGCAAAATGGGCTAGGGGTTATCAATGCAATTGCAAGGGGAATATACAATGGTGTCGTCGAGGTTACCGTCCTTGGCGATGATGAGTGGCGGTGTTCTTGATGTAGATATCAAGATGATGGAGAATCGTCCCTAAGTAGCCGAAACACCTTAGGAAACGGAAAAACCACAACTCAAAATCTCAAGGACAAAAGTCAAACGGTGGTAGTGGAAAGCGGTGGTGGTTTTGCGGAAGCTCATAGGGATTGCGGAAATGCAATGATGGGGTTTGGAGTACGTAATGCGGAAGTGGAGGGTAAGGTTGTGGACTATACACGGTGTCGGAGTTGGAAGCACGGTCCCTAAGTAGCCGAAACACCTTAGGAGACGCAACTCACAACTCAAACAACCTCAAATGCAAAGGGGAACAAAATTGGTTAGGTTGCGGAAGTCGGTGGTGGCAATGCGGAAGTTGTGGTGGAAGCCCTAGGCAAAGATGCCAAAGATGTCAAAATTTGATGGAGTCAAATGGTGATGGGACCTATCTAGAGGGGTAGAGGATGTCAATAGCTACTCAACGAGCTAAAGAACGCGAAAATCGGACTCCGGATGTGGAAGTTATGCACAAAACGGTGAAACGGAAAAGCTGAAATGTACAGGGGTTGGACATCCGGGGCTTTGGCCGGATTTCCGGGACCTGATGTCCAGAACCGCGCGCGAAAAAGCGCTCCAGGAGCCGGATGTCCGGGGCACGGGCCGGATGTCCGGGGGGCCAGATGTCCGGGGCTACGGGCCGGATGTCCGGGCTCCAAATCCGAGGATGAACTCGAGGAACTCGATTTTGGGGGCGGAAATTGATGATTTCGGGGGCAAAATTGGAGAGATTTCGTGGATGGAAAGTGGGTAGAAGTTGGGGGGAAAGCTAGATCCACAAGTAACAAAGCAAATCCACGGATCAAATTCAACAAAACATCATCAAACCAACAAATCACAAAAAAAAATTGGGGCTATTTTTGGTGGGGATTTTCGAAATTGAGGAAGAAATCAACAAAACTAGGCTAGAAAACACAACGGGGAGGCTCCGAAATCGTGATCAACCTAAGCTCTGATCCAAGATGATGTAGGGTGGAACCCTAGATGGCCGATCTTTCACGAATGGAGCGGATCCCTATGAAGAACGTGATGAACACGAGGGGAAACACGAGGGAAACACGAGGGGAACACGAGAGAAATCACTCAACCAACAAGAATAGATCACACATGCGCTAGATCGATGAACACAAAGGTAAGATACAAGATCCAAAGTCAACAACGGACGATACAAACGGTAACCCGTTCTTCTCCGTGAGGAGGTCTTGAATCCACGAGGGGATCTTCCCGTGAGGGGGTCTTGAATCCAAGGTGGATCTTCTCCGTAGAGGGGCCGCAGTCTCTCTCGTGGAGTAGATCCGATATGGATGAGCAAAGCTCTATCTCTAAATGAGCTAATCCTTTGCTAACCCTAACTAGGAGGAGGTGGGGGAGTATATATAGTCTAAGGGACGAAGGGGTACATGGGCCTCGGCCCAGATGCGCGGCACACAGGCAGAGGGGCCGGATGTCCGGGCGACGGGCCGGATGTCCGGGCCTTCCCGAGACGCCGGATGTCCGGGCGCTGGGGCCGGATGTCCGGGCTGGCAGGGTCTAGCTTCTGTGATGGGGCGCCGGATTTCCGGGAGCTCGGCCGGATGTCTGGCGGCTCGCGACGGGCCGGATGTCCGGGCCTGGGGGCCGGATGTCCGGGCTGACTTGGTTCAGCTTCGGGTGTCTTCTATGATGGGCGCCGGATTTTCGGGCTGGTGCTGGATGTGCGGGCTTGCGGGAGGGGCCAGATGTCCGGGCCGGGGCCGGATATCCGGGTCCTGTAGCCTTTCTCCGGTTCCTCTCGTTGTGCTCCTTCATCCTTGTACTTGGGGACTTGTCCATCATTCCGAGCATCTCCGAGAGGGTCTCCTTGGTACCTAGGCATGTGTAGTGTCCTTGCATTAGGTAGCAACCATGTCTCACATGAATGGAAAGGAGAAGCATTTAGGAGCGGGTTCACCTTAGGTCCGATGGCGTAGGCTCGAGTGTACATGGGGATGATCATAGGATGCTCCGCATCATAACCCTTTACGATGAACCTTTTGTCACCTCCATAATCGAGAAACATATCCTTATTCCACTAAGGATAATTTTGACCGTTGTTCAGTGATCTACTCCTAGATCACTATTGTACTCCCTTGTCAAACTCAGTGTAGGGTATACAATAGATCTGGTACACAGCATGGCATACTTTATAGAACCTATGGCTGAGGCATAGGGAATGACTTTCATTCTCTTTCTATCTTCTGTTGTGGTCGGGCTTTGAGTCTTACTCAATTTTACACCTTGTAACACAGGCAAGAACTCTTTCTTTGACTGTTCCATTTTGAACTACTTCAAAAATCTTGTCAAGGTATGTACTCATTGAAAAAAAACTTATCAAGCGTCTTGATCTATCTCTATAGATCTTGATGCTCAATATGTAAGCAGCTTCACCGAGGTCTTTCTTTTGAAAAACTCCTTTCAAATACTCCTTTATGCTTTCCAAAAAATTCTACATTATTTCCGATCAACAATATGTCATTCACATATATTTATCACAAATGTTGTTGATAGAGGCAAAGGTGTCCCAATGTTTCGATGAGATGCTGGCTATCGTTTTCTGTGGGAGTCGACCTTGACGATCCAACTACGATCGTGCGAGACGTCGCGCCTTGGCAATCACTAAACCAACTTCCGAGGGTTATTGACCATGCCGGAGCACGATCAACCTGACCACGAGGGCCTGTTTCCTGCGAGCAAACGAAGAACAAGCAAGAAACTAAGATTGCAATCTGGATATTGCGAATATAAGAGGAAAGCTTTATTAATGAAGGTGGGGTTCTGTGACGCCTTGGTCTGGTCGTTGAACACAAACGAAGTATGCGAAGTTGCAGCTATGGCGAACTTTTAATCTAAACAAAACCCAAATTCTAAACGGTGCCCTAAGGGCTGTATATATGGAGGAAGAGGAGGGGAATTTCGTGGCCCCTGGGGGAGGGGTCCGAAACCAACCCTATCTCTTGTTTCCCCACACATACGGACTCTAAAAACAGCCTATACTCAAGTATTTCGAAATTACATGGGCCTGGCCCAATAATAAGGTGACGCAGCACCTATAATAGCCTTTGGACGAAATTTATGAAGTGGCATCTTGTATATTTCGTCCAAGGCTTCATGCACTCATTATGGTGGCTTCAAAGTCCTGAAATCATCACTTGTAACTCCGTTCTTGTTCCCCTTGCGCATGCCATCATCTCCATGCTTGGTCTTGCTCCAGTGTTCGTCCCTCTTATCCATGCCAGGCCCTTCATTTGTAAGCAAAACAAATGTATCCAATTTAGGCAGCATCATATTCTCATGAACATTAGAATCATTACCAAGAAACGAAAGTACCTGATAATTTAATTGGCGTGCCCGAGCTCTAGTAATTGGTCCAAAATATGTAGTAGTAGGGGCTGTGGGTGTAATAATGGTATTGATGTCCTCATCATCCTCCCCTTCTTGAAATGAAGTCGTCCTCGACGGAAGCTCATCTTCCTCACCCAAATAAGGCTTCAAATCTGCAATGTTAAAAGTGGGACTAACCCCAAAATCTGCAGGCAGCTCAAGTTTATATGCATTATCATGTATTTTCTCTAACACCTTAAAAGGACTATCAGCACGTGGCATTAGCTTTGATTTGCGCAAATTAGGAAACCTATCCTTACGCAAATGTAACCAAACAAGATCTCCAGGTGCAAAGACAACATGTTTTCTACCCTTATCTCCAGCAAGTTTATATTTAGCATTCATACGCTCAATGTTTTCCTTAGTTAACTCATGCATTTTTAAGATCAATTCAGCACATTGTTTAGCATCAAAATTAACCTTCTCCGAAGATGGAAGAGGCAACAAATCAATGTGTGCACGAGGTAGGAAACCATACACAATTTCAAAAGGGCACATCTTAGTAGTAGAATGCAATGAACGATTATAAGCAAATTCAATATGAGGCAAGCATTCTTCCCACATTTTCTTATTATTCTTCAAAACAGCCCTAAGCATAGTAGACAATGTTCTATTGACTACTTTAGTTTGACCATCAGTTTGGGGGTGACAAGTAGTACTAAAAAGCAGTTTAGTCCCCAACTTAGCCCATAAACATCTCCAAAAGTGGCAAAGAAATTTAGTATCACGATCTGAAACAATAGTATTTGGCACACCATGCAAGCGAATAATTTCATGAAAGAACAAATCAGCAACATTAACAACATCATCGCTTTTATGACATGGTATAAAGTGTGCCATTTTCGAGAACCTATCCACGACAACAAATATGCTATCCCTCCCCTTCTTTGTTCGAGGTAAACCTAAAACAAAGTCCATAGATATATCCTCCCAAGGAACACTAGGTACAGGCAAAGGCATATATAAACCATGAGGATTGCGTCGTGACTTAGCTTTTTGACATGTAGTGCAGCGAGCAACAAAACGCTCAACATCCCGTCTCATCTTTGGCCAAAAGAAATGTGTAGCACGTATATCCTCCGTCTTCTTCACGCCAAAGTGTCCCATTAGTCCTCCTCCATGCGCCTCCTGCAACAACAAAAGATGAACGGAGCTAGCTGGAATGCATAGCTTGTTACCACGAAACACAACTCCATCGTTAACGACGAACTTGTTCCATATTCTACCTTCTTTACAATTCTGCAATACATCTCTAAATTCAGCATCATGCACATATTGATCTTTGATGGTCTCCAAACCAAATATTTTAAAGTCAAGTTGTGAAAGCATAGTATAACGACGAGACAATGCATCAGCAATAACATTTTCTTTACCCTTTTTGTGTTTAATGACATAAGGGAAAGTCTCAATGAATTCAACCCATTTAGCATGTCTACGGTTCAGTTTTGCTTGACTTTTAATGTGTTTCAAAGATTCATGATTAGAATGTATAACAAATTCTTTGGGCCATAAATAATGTTGCCATGTTTCTAAGGTCCGAACAAGAGCATATAATTCTTTATCATAAGTAGAATAGTTCAGACTAGGCCCACTCAATTTTTCAGAAAAGTATGCAACAGGTTTGCCATCTTGTAATAACACACCTCCTAATCCAATTCCACTAGCATCACATTCAAGCTCAAAAGTCTTATTAAAATCAGGAAGTTGGAGTAAAGGAGCATGTGTCAACTTATCTTTCAATACCGTGAAGGCTTCTTCCTGTGTGGTACCCCAAACAAAAGGCACATCCTTCTTTGTAAGCTCATTGAGAGGTGCAGCAATGGTGCTAAAATCTCTCACAAAACGCCTATAGAAACCAGTGAGTCCAAGAAAACTCCTCACTTGTGTGACCGTTTTGGGCTGCGGCCAACTCTCAATAGCTTCAATCTTGGCTTTATCAACTTCAATTCCCTGTGGAGTAACAACATAGCCAAGAAAAGATACTCGGTCGGTGCAAAAGGTGCACTTCCCAAGGTTACCAAACAAACATGCATCATGTAGACCAATAAAAACAACACATAAATGTTCCAAATGTTCCTCCAAAGATTTGCTATAAATCAGTATATCATCAAAATAGACTACCACAAATCGTCCAATGAAAGCACGTAAAACTTCGTTCATTAGTCTGATGAAAGTACTAGGTGCATTAGTTAACCCAAAAGACATGACTAACCACTCATATAAACCAAACTTAGTTTTAAATGTTGTTTTCCATTCATCTCCCAATTTCATACGAATTTGGTGGTATCCACTACGCAAATCAACTTTTGAGAATATTGTAGAGCCACTCAATTCATCAAGCATATCATCTAGCCTAGGAATAGGATGACGATAACGAATAGTAATATTATTAATGCCTCTACAACCAACACACATACGCGACGTACCATCCTTTTTAGGCACTAGTATAATCGGAATAGCACAAGGACTAAGAGATTCGCGTATATAACATTTGTCGAGCAGCTCATGTACTTGACGCATAATCTCCTTCGTCTCCTCTGGATTGGTATGATATGGTGCACGGTTGGGTAGCGATGCACCGGGAATTAAGTCAATTTGATGCTCAATCCCTCGAATAGGTGGTAATCCCGGTGGCACATCTTGTGGGAAGACGTCAGCGAACTCCTGCAAAATGTTAGTGACAGCAGGGGGCAAAGAGGAAGGCACGTCCTCGAATGAAAATAATGCCTCCTTGCACACAAAAGCATAGCAAACATATTTGCTAAAATCTAGCTCATCAATATCAGATTTGGTGGCAAGTAAACATGCACTTTTCAATTTAATTTCAGAAGCAACATTAGATGGTTTATTATTAGGCTTCATTTGTTGCTCAATTTCTTTTGCCACAATCTGATTTTCACTCTTATTTTTCTCCTGTTTTGCTTTATTAGCTCTATTAATATCATCTTTCAAAATGGAATCAGGAGTCATAGGAAGCAAAGTAATATTTTTATCCTTATGAACAAGAGTATACTGATTGTTTCTACTATGGTGTACAGAATTTTTATCAAATTTCCATGGTCTACCAAGTAATAAGGAACATGCTTTCATAGGTACCACATCACAATCAACATTATCAGCATATGTAGAGATACTAAAATGCACACGAACAGTACGTGTTACCTTAACCTTCCCGCTGTTGTTGAACCATTGGATGTAGTAAGGATGTGGATGTGGTCTTGTGGTGAGAGATAGCTTCTCCACCATCTCCATGCTAGCCAAGTTGTTGCAGCTCCCTCCATCTATGATGACGCGAATAGAACGTTCCTTCACAAATCCCTTTGTATGGAACAAATTATGCCTCTGATTTTGCTCAGCTTGTGTAACCTGCACACTCAAAACACGTTGAGCAACTAAACATTCATACCTGTCAGCATCTTCAGCAGCCATGTATTGCGTCTCATGATCAGAATCATCTCCACCGTGTTCTTCATGTGTAATAAGAGCCAAAGTCTCCTCATCATAGTCACTAGCGGACTCATACCCACCATCCTCAGTAGCAATCATCACACGCTGAGATTTGCATTCTCTCGCAAAATGTCCTCTTCCCTTACAACGATGACAAATAATATCACTTGTGTGCCCTGTTGACGCCATGGAAGAAGAAGAGCTCTGCGCAGGCCCGGCAGGTGTGCTCTTGACAGAGAGTGGTGGTTGTGCCTGCTTTCTTGTATCACGGCTGGAGGTGGCACCTGATGGAGGTGATGGTGCAGTGGAAGTAGAGGATGCACGTGGTGTCCATGATGAAGGTCGACCTGCAGAAAAGTTAGTTCGCGCCAATGCCTGTCGATCCTGCACTTCACGTTCATCTTTACAAGCAAGATGGAATAAACGAGTGATATTATTATACTCCTTATACTCTAGAATGGTCTGAATCTCTCTATTTAATCCACCCATAAAACATGCAAGCATAGCTTCATTCTCCTCAACAATAACACATCTAATCATGCCAGTTTGTAATTCCTGATAATATTCTTCTATAGAATTTTTTCCTTGTCTTAAACGCTGCAATTTTTAAATTAATTCACGTTGATAATATGGTGGAACCCAACGAGTACGCATAGCAGTTTTCAAAGCAGCCCAAGTAGCTGGAATAGGATATAATCTACAATGTTCAGACCACCAAACACATGCAAAGCTAGTGAAAGCACAAACAGCAACAGGAACACGTCTCTCCTCAGGATTTTGTAAACATGTAAATCGTTGTTCAGTTTCTAACTCCCAAGTAAGATATATATCAGGCACACATCTACCCTCAAATGGTGGAATATTCAATTTCAGTTTAGGGAGATGGTCAGATCTCGTACCTGAGGGGGAGACCTACCATTGCCATTATTTTCATGTGGACGACCGGGTGGTTGTGGTGCTGGTGGTTGCACGTAGTTCTGATTTTGATCAACCTCATCCTCGTAATCTCCCGCATAATCCTCCTCCTCCCCATCAGCAGCAGGAGCCACAGAATTATCAACAGCAGCACCAACAGTTTGGCCAGGCTGAAGAGGGACATGGCTCGCTCGGCGGAGGGCTGTTTCGCGACGTGGAGGTAGTCGTTGTTGTTGTTGTTGCAGAGGTGCGGCAGGTGCAGCCCGTGGTGGAACACGCGCAAGCAGTTAATTAAATCCATTATCGATCTTTGTTTCGAACGTCTTCTCAAGGCCAGTGATCTTATCCATGGCCTCTTCAAAATTGTTCAGCACATCTTGCACATGTTCAGTCATCATTTGCTGAAACTTATCATGAAGCTCCTTGTTCGTTAAGTTCTCCCAGTCAATCTCATCAGCTTGTGATCCTGGCATGGTTAGCAGCAATAGAAACACACAAGAATATGATCCTACAGACTACTAACAAGTGGTGGTGGTGGGTGTCACAAATCCGTCAAGCAAATCTCAAATTCTTACCAGTTCTTACCCAGCAGCAGGCGGTGATCGGCAACCGATGTAGTCAAAACTCTCAAAGCTTGGATAAAGCGATTACCAGGGAGAGTCAAACGCACGATGTAGATGTATGTGGAGCTGGGAAGGCTTACAATATGGTAGCAAAAAGGGTCAGCAATAATCAATTCAGAGATGCAAAGTTGAATAAACGCTCAACGACGGTATTGTGTTGGTCCTAGGCTAGACCATGCTAGAGATGCGAGCCTAGAACACTAACAAAATCACGACGCTGCACATAAACAAGGGAAAAGCACACACTGGAAAAAAAATAGCTCTGTTTTTTTTTCTGGCGCTCTCTTTTTTTTTGCGCTCCTCTTTTTTTTGCGAAA
Organism: Triticum aestivum; assembly: GCF_018294505.1. Lineage (NCBI taxonomy): Eukaryota > Viridiplantae > Streptophyta > Magnoliopsida > Poales > Poaceae > Triticum > Triticum aestivum. Next base: position 222,026,187 of record NC_057811.1, on the reverse strand, counting down.
AAACACTATAATGGCGAGTGTCTCAAAACTCTTCCCAGGTCAAAATGACAGGATGGGCACGAAATTTGTTTGACTATTTTTTTCGAAAATCAGGGCAGCGACGACGAAAAATCACTATGATGGCACGTGGCTCAAAAGACTCAGAAAAGCCTAAAAATTGGATAGGGAAAAATATTTTTGGCCGCCGAAATTTTGGCCTAAAAACTGCCCGGGGGTCTCCAGACTCTTTTTTTTCGAGACCTACTCAGGCAAGGAAACACGAAACGGAAAATAGATGGATCTCGAAAACAAACCTAATATGAAAAGAACTCGGATTGGTGGTGGATATATGGTGGTACGATATGGCAGCGGTGGTGGTATATGGTAGCGGTGGTGGTATATGGATACAGATCGGTGGTGGTATATGGATACGGATTTGTGGTGGTATATGGATACGGATTCAGAGCGGTGGCGGATAAGCGGTGGTGGTAGATGGCAGGGGCAATGATGATGGTGCGGCGGCGGCGTGACAACTTATGACCAGAACTCGAAACTCTAAAAGACTGGACTCTAAGACCAGCAACTTGACACGACGATGCAACCACAAATTCAACAAAGCAAAAACCCTAAAAAGATTATGCAAAGGCTCAGATTGGTTCAGATATGATGAACTAACCCTAATTTTTTTGTGGCTTTTTCATGGACTGTAGGTATGAAGAACAGACTCGATCTAAACTACGAAAAACTGTAAAATCTCACTGAGCAACCTGAAAATCTGATACCACTGGATAGAGGCAAAGGTGTCCCGATGTTTCGATGAGATGGTGGCTATCGTTTTCTGTGGGAGTCGACCTTGACGATCCGACTACGAACGTGCGAGACGTCGCGCCTTAGTAATCGCTAAACCAACTTCCGAGGGTTATTGACCACGTCGGAGCACGATCAACCTGACCACGAGGGCCTGTTTCCTGCGAGCAAATGAAGAAAAAGCAAGAAACTAAGATTGCAATCTGGATATTGCGAATATAAGAACAAAGCTTTATTAATAAAGGTGGGGTTCTGTGACGCCTTGGTCTGGTCGTTGAACACAAACGAAGTACGCGAAGTTGCAGCTATGGCGAACTTTTAATCTAAACAGAACCCAAAGTCTAAACGGTGCCCTAAGGGCTGTATATATGGAGGAAGAGGAGGGGAATTTCGTGGCCCCTAGGGGAGGGGTCCGAAACCAACCCTATCTCTTGTTTCCCCACACATACGGACTCTAAAAACAGTGATACTCAAGTATTTCGAAATTACATGGGCCTGGCCCAATAATAAGGTGACGCAGCACCTATAATAGCCTCTGGACGAAATTTATGAAGTGGCATCTTGTATATTTCGTCCAAGGCTTCATGCACTCATTATGGTGGCTTCAAAGTCCTGAAATCATCACTTGTAACTCCGTTCTTGTTCCCCTTGCGCATGCCATCATCTCCATGCTTGGTCTTGCTCCAGTGTTCATCCCTCTTATCCATGCCAGGCCCTTCATTTGTAAGCAAAACAAACGTATCCAATTTAGGCAGCATCATATTCTCATGAACATTAGAATCATTACCAAGAAACGAAAGTACCTGATAATTTAATTGGCGTCCGCGAGCTCTAGTAATTGGTCCAGTATATGTAGTAGTAAGGGTTGTGGGTGTAATAATGGTATTGATGTCCTCATCAGTTGTAGTGCTCCCACTCACTTTCTTGTAAATACAGGCTTTATCGCAAGTCTGTATAAAACTATATGCTTTGATCAACTCATCAAAGCGTATATTCCAACTCCGAGATGCTTGCACCAGTCCATAGATGGATCGCTGGAGCTTGCACACTTTGTTAGCTCCCTTTGGATCGACAAACCTTCTGGTTGCATCATATACAACTCTTCTTTAAGAGATCCATTAAAGAGTGTAGTTTTGACCACCGGTATACCACCGTTAGACCACCGGTCAAGTTTCGTTCCATTTGGAGGTCGTTTGGTACTCCAACGGTTAACCGGGCAACCGCAAAGTCCGTTTGTGTGTTGCAGCAAAAACCCCCTCAAAACCAGCCCAAAACCCCTCTAAGTCATCTCCATGCTCTAGGTCGTTCGATCACGATCGTGTGGGCGAAAACCGCACCTCATTTGGACTCTCCTAGCTGCCTCTACCTATAAATAAGTGCCTCTCCCGAAATCCTCTCGTAGATCAAACCCTAACCATCTCCCTCTCCGCGGCCGGACGCGTCCGCTCCGGCCGGACGAAATCGCGCCGCCGCCCCAGCCACTCAGAAGCCGCCACGTGGC